>NC_063054.1:26449855-26599855 GCF_018812025.1 Megalobrama amblycephala
TTCAACAAGGTTGCATTTACTTGATGAAAAAAAAGTAAAGATGGTCTCTCTTCCTTTCATTAAAAAAATAAAATAAAATCTAACAGACCTCAAAAATAAACAGTAGTATATCTCAAAATTTGCTCTCGCTTTCTCGGGCACATTCAATACATCATTCTTTTAACTTGGATCTTTTCAATGAATCAGCTGATCTAGTTCCCAAAGCCGGTCTGAATGATTTGTTCCCTGACTGAATGATACTTCATAATGTTAAGAGCTCATTGAAAGGATGATTATCAAAAAATTCTCTTACACACAACTAATGATTAATTCGTAAAAGTTTTATGATACATACATTCCAGTTTCCGTTCATTGTAAATGCTTGGAAAACAGTGACCACACTGTAAAACCCGATAAGTTCAGAATACTCCATTTTTGTAGACACCAATTACCTCAAAAAATGTAAACTAAAATCTTTTAAGTAAACAATAATTATAAATAATGATTAAGTCAAACTGAATTTTTTTCATTTTAATTTTATTTAACGTTTAAGTCCACTGTACTTAAAACTATTGTTTACCATACATAATGTTTCTTTTTCAATAATTTTGATGCAGTGGTTGTAAAACCCGATAACTTCAGAATACTCAATATTTAAAGCTGCAGTCCGTGATTTTTCCTCTTTGTTGCCATCTCGTTTGAAACCTGCAATTGCAGTCATATGCGGAACAGTTATCTGTACGTGCGTTGTGCTTCGGCACAGCTCATCAGCGCGGATGAATTTAATGTTTGCTGTCAGTCACCGCACCGGTGTGGGTACTGAACTTCAGAATCACAGATTCTACGTCTTGAAAGTATAACCAATATAAGAATTTTCACTGGAAAATGTCATCTGAACAAGTAAGTAACATGTCTGCCACTTTTGTTCTGACCAACTGAGGAAAAAAGCATTAGGCCTACAATAAATCGTGCTGCCAATGATGATTAAATCTAACGATCGCTTAGCTCGGATCATGCCAAACAGTGCAAATTATTATTACTGTTATACTTTGTTCTCAAATCGTTAATGTTAACAACATCAGCATTGCGTGACTATGTGTATATTAGCGTTACCTGTAGATTTCAATTTCTGTAGCCACTCCACAGTCCAGTCTTTTGCTTTTTGACTACGGTGAATCTCCAGTTGTCACTGATGATTGTCATTTGAATCTTTCTGGATTACAATCCACCATCAAAATGATAAGTTTAATTATTTCAGCTGCTGTGAGAAAAGGCTATAAATGATCCACTACCAGCAGAATCCTCACGTGATAAAACCGACTTGCCTGGACTCCTTCCTTTCTGTTTTACAGATGTGACGTAATGACGCACAGAGGAACTGCTGCATGCTCAAATTTCCCGCGGAAATCCACCATGTCGCTCTTATTATAAAACATTATTACAAGCTTACCGTTGTGAATTGAGCTAAGATAATGAGATAGTTTTGAACACTGGCTGGATATGTACTTGCTCAAAAATTTATTTTGGATAATTTTTAACCAAAAAAAGTTACAGACTGCAGCTTTAAGTAAACAACTCAAAGATTATTTTAGTAGAATTTATTTTGTACTACACAAACTTGCTAATTACAATTTAATTGAAATATTGGATAAACTAACACCTAATCTTTTATGGTTAAGTGTTAGTTAGCAACAACACACTAATGAAACCATCAAAGAGATCGCTACTTACTTGCATGAACTGTTAATCGACATGCAGTATAAATAGCCTTGAAGTTTCACACCCCATTCTTGACTTATAACCCCGCTAGAAACCACTGGTGTTAAGGACATTGCCTAGTAACGTTCCCAGTACGTTCAGAAATGGCTCAGAGTTCTTTTAAGGTTTGGGGGACGTTATTTGGCTGACCTTCACAGAACATTCAAGATGTTCTCTGAACGTTTAGGGAACCATATTTTATTTGGAAATGTTCTCAGAATGTCCCTGCTGCCCTTGTCAAAAAATTGAATTGAAAATTAGAGCTAAATTGACTACAAAAGTGGCTGTTCAAACAAAAAATTTTTTTTCTTAAATGTCTTACAAAAAAAAAAAGCTCTTTACAGGTAATTCCTGCATTCATATTATGAAACCTTTTCTTTAAAATGCAAATCTCTTGTAGAAAGTCATTAGCTGACAACAGCACATGCATGAGCTAATGTAACTAATGTATCACTGCATCAGCAACTACATAGTTACTGTCTTCAAATAAAGCAACATGCAGCAGAACGTCAGTGTTTCTGGATCATCACTAACTAAAGCACAGGTGCTACTCTCCAGCACAATGGTAACCTCACAAACCTCAGATTACAGAAACAGAATATTAAACCCTAACAGATCTCTCTAGATCTCAGCATCTTCACTTATTACAAATCACTTTGTTTATTTCATACAAATCTTCTTAAAGGTGATAGAGAGGATTTTTTCGTCGACTGAGAATCCAAAGACTGTTACTGAGTTTTTCAAATGAGCGCATGCGTAAGAACAGCCCCCCCTCCTTCACAGCTCACTTCAAAGGAACGCCTCCCAAAACTCGTAAACACTCGTATTGGAACACGAGTGTTTACCACCGGCATTCGCTGTTTCGTGTTTTTTGGATTCATTATGTTGGACTTACCGCAGGTAACTCATAATCTGCAGTTGTTACTCCTGTCTCCTGACAAAAACATTGCATGCGGCGCCTGTGGAGTGTGGAAAGTTACTGGAGCGTGCAGCCGCGCTCGTCATGGCAGAACGTCATGGCAGTGATTGACAAGCCAGAGGGCCAATCCGCGCACGTCTCTCACAAGGAACGTCACGGCAGTGATTGACAAGCCAGAGGGCCAATCGTTTACGCGATGATCGCGTAAACGATTGGCTGATGTTTTTAAGGCCCTACCTCGTGCACAGATGATGTATATTAATATTATTACTTTCAGTGCACTTAATAGTCTTTTATCTGTTAGTAAAGACAGTTTCAAGTAATATTGCAAAAATGTATAAAACAAAACATCTTCTTTAGCACCTTTAATGAGGTGTTGATGTTTTATCAAAATTTATAAATGTCACCGTTACGGAGGTAAGCGCTTGCTTTAGTTGGGCTCCTGACCCTTGACGTTTTGACTTTACTTTTTCTCCAATTGTTGTAACTGTGTGTTTCTAAAACACATTTGTAGCAAAAAAAAAAATTTGTTAGAATAAAATCTGATAAATGGATTTGGTTGCTCGTTGTTGATGATTTTGTCATCATACAGAGGCCTTATTCACTGATCTCTAAATGTTGTATTTATTTCTTGTTGTAGTTCTATAATAACTGTTATTCACCTCCATAACGATGACTTCAAACTTTATTATTTTCTATAAAACACCCACGCAGAGTGATATTAACAGAACGTTCCCACGCGGTCCTCTGTTGGTCATTTAATAACGTTCCCGATATGAGTTTAGGGGGACGTTCTATTTTGGTTATTTTATGGTTTCACGAGAACGTTACAAAGAGGACATTTGGGAAGTTATAAGATGGTCCTATAGTAATAATCCCCTAAACATTCCCAGAACGTCCTGAATGTTCCCTGTAGGTCCACCAAATAACGTCCCCAACCCTTAAAAGAACTCCACATCGTGACTGTCTCTGAACATTCTGGGAACGTTACTAGACAACGTCCTTAACACCAGTGGGGATGTTCTGATAGTAATAGTCCCCTAAACATTCCCAAAACATCCTGAATGTTCCTTGAAGGTCCACCAAATAACGTCCCCAACCCTTAAAAGAACTCCACATTGTGACCGTCTCTGAATGTTCAGGGAACGTTACTAGACAACGTCCTTAACACCAGTGGGGACGTTCTGAGAATGTTCTGGGAATGTAAAATTTCTAGTGGGGATAACCTGTCACCTAGTAACATTCCCAGAACGTTCAGAGACGGTCACATCCAAAATAGAACGCCCCCCTAAACTCATATCAGGAGCGTTATTAAATGACCAACAGAGGACCGTGTGGGAACGTTCTGTTAATGTCCCAAATATCCTCTTTGTAATGTTCTTTTTTGACCATAAAATAACCAAAATGGAACATCCCCCTAAAGTCATATAAGGACCATTGAACTACAGCACTTTCATTACCAAAAGAGGATGTTTTAGGAACGTCCCGAATGTTCTGTAAAGGTTTGGAATTTTTGTCACCTTTAGAGAACTTTTAGGGAACATTGCGCAAGGTCACGAGAACGTATAACCATAAAGGTTTACTCAAAAATGTTGAGCTACACAAAAATAAAACTAAGCTCCTCATTCAGAAAATGCAATTGTTTTAAGTTGCATCATTGATGTAACAGACTTTAATTGCAGCATACTCAATCTTTATAAGCTAGTAGTACTGTTTGGGTTTACAGTGCAGTACAAGATTCCATGGAAGCAATGAAAATCATACAGGTTTGAATCAAGGGTGAGTGAATCATTAATGAATTTTCATTTTTGAGTGAACTATCCCTTTAAGAGAACAGTCTAGAGAATTGTTGTACACAGACAGTTGGCTTCAGGAAATGGTCAAATCCCACAAACATTACCAGTGTGTGAATGTGTAGATGCTGTTGATAAATTCAGGTCCATTTCCTGAAGAATTCTCTGTGATAGAATAAGTACCCCACAGCTTAAGCCCTGACCTTGTGATAACACAGACAATATATCTCCTTCCTCCTGTGTCTCTCTCCATTCATCTATGTCTCCCATCGTTTGTCATTAGCTCTCTGCCTTTTTATATCATTCTCTGTCTATTTCTCACTCTGTTTTTCTATCTTTCATGCTGTGTGCATGCTGTTTCTCTCCTTCTCATGTAACCTCAGAGCTAAGGCCTTGGTCAGACCTCTGTGCACAGCTGTCTCTCTCTGACTGAACACATTATACGCTCTATAACCTCTCTAAGCTACTTTTTCATTCTGCAGCTCTGCTACAATTTACTGTAACTCATGTATGATATTAGCTATGAAGACCTAAGGACATGCAATTTTTATAATCACTGTGGGACATTGTTTTGCAGTGAAGCTTACAATGTTTTGCCAGTGGGGTCAAAACTCTTTTAAGTGGAACAGACTACAGTGAACTTTTGAACAGAATGTTTGAGCTGAATTTTAATCAGTATCATCCCATTGAAGGGAAGAGAATAATATAGAATACTGTTCTGTCATTAACGAATAACTACACAGGATCAAATGAGTAACGCAATAATAACATTCTAGCTACTGCTATTAATTAAAGGGTTAGTTCACCCAAATATGAAATTTCCTCATGTTGTTCCACAATCGTAAGACCTTCGTTCATCTTCGGAACACAAATTAAGATATTTTTGATAAAATCCGAGAGTTTTTTTTTTTATCCTCAATTGAAATCAATGAAATTACCACTTTCGTTTTCCAGAAAAATAGTAAAAACATCATTAAAATAGTCAACGTGACTACAGTGGTTCAACCTTAATGTTATGAAGCGACGAGAATACTTTTTGTGTGCAAAAACAAAACAAAAATAACCCACCTTTCACTTTAGAATACTGTTCCAAATAATTAGTCATTTCTTCTGAAGGATTTGGTAATACTTGAGTCATCACTAGGGTTACCATGACCTTCACTTTAGAATTAATTATATATTATACATTACAACAGTAGTTCTTGGTAGTCCTCTGGGAGGTAATTTCTTGTTAGTTAATAGCAATTACTAGAATGTTAATATTGCGTTACTCATTTGTTCCTATGTAGTTATTAATTATTGAAGGAACAGTATTCTAAAGTGTTACCCAATATAGAATCTTAACTGTCCTAAGCCCGGTGCACAAAGTACAATTTCTCAGTCCTTTAAAATTGTTTCTTTTCAGATATGTACAATGAGCCTGGGGAAAGTCTGAGTAGGAGCCAAAGCAAGACATACCATGTACATTTTATGTCAGATAGAATATACACCTTTACAGAGACCTGGTAGTGCTGACTGGGCATTTTCCATCATCATTTGCATCACTTTGTGGCATGCAACATTGAAGTAGTACCGCACAAACCCATGCATGCCCTTTGTTGTCGGAGACTAGTATTCATCATAAAGCAATTAAGTGTCACTGTTGATTTTGCCCTACAATGAAATCTTTTACAATTCCATTATTTCTCAGAGGGAAAAAAGATTCATATTCAGTGGAAGCACTAATGAAATCTCCAATCCATGTAGGTCAATGGCAATGATAAATGTGACCCTGGACCACAAAACCAATCATAAGGGTCAATTTTTTAAAATTGAGATTTATACATCATCTGAATGCTAAATAAGTAAGTTTTCCACTGATGTATGGTTTGTTATGATATGACAATAATTGACCGAGATACAACTATTTGAAAATCTGGAATCTGAGAGTGCAAAAAAATCTAAATATTGAGAAAATCATTTTTGATATAATTACGGTAGGAAATTTACAAAATATCTTCATGGAACATTATTTTTACTTAATATCCAAATTATTCATTCATCATTTTGACCCATGTTAGCTATTGCTACAAATATACCCGTGCAACTTATGACTGATTTCGTGGTCCAGGTTCACAAATAGCTAAAAAAAATGAAGTAAACTATAAAAAATTATGTTATGCTCTTATTTTGAGTGGGAAGTTGCAAAGTTGCAATGAAAAAAAAAAAAAAACGATTTTAAGCAACTGTTTATTTGATTTATAATTGTTTTGTTTTACTTTTATAAAAGAAAGTCTCGGCTTTCAAATTAGTCACCATGAAATCAAAACTGATATTAAAATTTTGTTAACACTTTAGAATAAAGTTTGATTTATTAACCTTATTTAATGCATTAACTAACATTGAGCAATTCATTTGTTACAGTATTCATTAATCTTTGTTAATGTTAGTCAATTAAAATACAGCTGTTCATATTGTTCATGTTAGTTCACAGTGCATTAACTAATGTTAACAAATACATTTGATTTTAATAAATGCTGTAGAAGTATTGTTAATTCTCATTTCATGTTAACTAATGAAACCTTACTGTAAAGTGTTACCATTGGTTTATGGAATACTGCAGTATTTTTATAAATGATTTGTCCATGCACATCATTATTCATGTGCCCTCATATTCTTTAATCAAAATAACTTCCCATCCCTCTTGCAGTGACATCTCTTCTCTGATGATGCGTTTACTGGCATGAGGGCGGGACAGTCTTTCACTGCAACAGCAAACTACGATCCAATCAATTCTGGATAGACAAAATCAAGTCCCGCCCTACATTTTTTTTCTAGTTCAAGAAGCCATTTCTCTCAGATATACATTACAAGAAAAGAAACAAGAAACTTCTGTTTCATACCAACTTTTTTATTACAGAATTCAAACAATAAATGTCAATCTCAAGAGTTTTTGTCAATAAATAATGTGATGTTGATGATTAAGTTATTTTACTTATTCAGATATGGTACTCGGTGATGTTTTCAGTTTGCATCATTAATAAGTGACAAAGATGTAATGTGCTTTCTAACTTCCAGAGAACAAAGGCAGTGAGAATATTCTCAAAGTGTACTCAAAGTTAAACAATTGTTTAAAGTCTCCAGAAACCAGATACAGAGAAACAGTCTGAAAACAGGCAGGCCAATGACATTTCAGAGCATGACGGGGCACAGAATGTGCCAAAAGCACAAATAACAGATGTCAAGTCACTGATTTTTTAATGTGGCCAAGAAATATGCAACAAAGCCATACATATGCAAGCACAATCTGGCAACACAGTAGATGAGACATCCCTCCCTATGCAGACCTGACACACAGGATGACAAGGCCCATCTCTTTTCATTTAGATTTTGTTTTTAGCTTCATAAATTGCATTAGGCACTGCATCTCTCAGTACAGTGCGTCGCTCTTATTAATGACTCAAGCCAAGAGCAGGGAGGCTGTCTTCTGATTCGCTGTCTCCTTGAGGCACGACGCCCAAAGAGCAGGCAAAGCAAATTAATTGGATGAGCAGAAATGCAGACAGTGGAAAATTGGAGCTCTCGATCTCGTAATGCATTCATCATTTTTTTCTTTTTCTTGTTTTTGTGCCACTGTTGGACGCTCACTGGTTCTTAAAAGTACGCTCACTGCAGTCTGCTCACAATTGCATTTCAATTTGTCTCCATATGGATGTTGTTGCTTTTACATACAAGGTTGCGTTTAAACTATTGATGACAATGGAACTCCTCAGATATAAAACAGACAGCACTCATTTTCATTTTCAAGTATTCAATAATGTGTAAACATTTATATATATATATATATATATATATATATATATATAGAGAGAGAGAGAGAGAGAGAGAGAGAGAGTTATGATTTATGAGGTTATATTATGTTAAATACTGTATATGGTTATATTTTATGGAATACTGCAGTATTTATTATAAATGGTTTATCCATGCACATCATTATTCATGTGCCATCAATTCCTGATAGACTAGGGTGACCATATTTCTCATGGTGGAATCCGGGACAAGTGAGCAAGGGGTGGGCAATATGACTTTTTAATTTGTAATATGAGAAATTTTTATTTCACAATAATTATTGTTATATATAAAGAAGAAATGTACAAATAATATGACAAATACAATAGAGATACAAATAAATAAACTTGTTTTTCAGATACAGTAGGTTAATTTACCATGTATACATTTATTTAACATATTTTGTTGTTTGATTAATAATGACAAACAAATAATTAATTAGGCTACTGTCTCTTTAAGACCGAATTCATGGATGTAATATACTGACACATATCCGGTTTTCACTGACCTGTTTACGTCCACTTAAGCCATAACCGACTGTATTTACATGAGATACTCCACACTATGAACATTTTAGCAACTATGTCTTTTGACAATTCAGGCGCAATGAGAACTGATTGCGTGCTGTCTGAGAGAACTGGATTGCGCGCAAGGAAAGATCGCTTCTGGTGCAGGGGCGGAGCCAGGGGTGGCCGTGGCCACCCTTGGCCTAAGCTTGGTCACCCCGCTCACAACTGCTGTTTCTGTCTGCTTTTTGAATTGCGTTCATTTAAACGCAGAGCCGTCTCTTTAAAACCACAAAAAACGGGAGACTTTTCAGACGCGTACTCTAACTTTGCCTCAGCGCCAGGCGCAAGTCAAACGCGCCTGGAAATGATACAGGTGCCGAATGAGCCTCAGCAGAACAACAGTGAACGGCAAACATTATATATAGCTTACGTAAATTTTTCTCAACTGGTGGGTTGCAAGGCCGCGCACTTTTCAATCACGCGCAAATATGACGCGCTGTATACTCGCTATAAATAAAGCGCTAAAGAAACTACGAGCATGCAACGTCGTAGTTCTGTCGTCTATAGAGTACCCCAGGGATGACGTGTTTTTGTAGGCCAACCCGGAAGTTAGCGGCACATGGGTTCCCTCGATTGAAAGCCTATGCATTTTTCCCATAGACTTTTGGAAAATCGCAGAAAATAAGCTGTGTTTAACAAAGGGTTATGATACTTACACGTTTTGTCTATCAAGATAATCTTTACAAGTTAACACAACATTTATAGATTTTGAAGCGTAAATAAAGTTGTCAGATATAAAAGGCTAACAGTAGGCTATAAACGGACTACAGCTATGGTCGCGGATCAACGTCGTCACCACCAAGCTTCCTCAAACTTTATTTAGTAAACAACTTTATTTATAAACATGCTCGCTGATTATGATCTGTGTTGTTATGAATACTTATCCACTTTTTCATGAGAAATGCTGTCCAAATGTCCCGTTTTTAATGATGACGTCTAAAGTCCCCGCCAAAGGAAGTAGTCCCTTTTAGCAATTTGTTAGCAACCGCTGATTTTAAGACACATTAAAAGTTAAAAAATCACAAGTGGGTTATAACTGGTGTGTTTTATGTCATAGATCAAAACGTGAAAGTATTTAGAGGCTTTGTTAACCACAGACCTTATTTCAGGCGATTTAGCAAAAACCCATTAAAAAAACCCATAGACTTTACGGCGTTGGAACCGTAAGTCCTAAAATGCTAACTCGCTTCCAGGTTTTGCCTACAAAAATGCGTCATCCCTGAGGCACTCTATTAAGTCATGAAATAACCAAAAAGGCAATTAAAGCTGCATGTGTTTAGGCCTATTTGATATATATATATGCGTCACATGTCTCTGGACTAAAATATTCTGCTATGTGAGATCACAGTATAAGGCACAAGCTGATATGTCATTTTTTAATGCCTAATTAAATGTGAGAACTGTGCATTTGTACTAGAAGATGCTAATTTTGTGTTAATTTATAAAGTACAAACATTTAACATCACATTTAAATGCATAATTAATTTTACATTCTAGCATTTATGTGCTGTTGACTTCCGCATCAGCAAATAGGAATTCAAAAGAGAACGCATTTTTTTCCTTTGTAGGCCTACTGAGTTTAATTTAGGTATGATAGAACTAATGCAATTATTTATTTTGACAATATAGAAAGTTAAACATTTAGTGTTTACTTTTTTGGTTAGTTTTTGAAACAGACAAACTCAGAATTGTTGAAGTTCATTGATTATACATAAATTCAATGAAGGTTGAATAATCTTTGAACTACAGTATGTAGTTATCTGCATGTCTCATCCATTGAGATGCAACAATTGAGAACAAGCTATTGGGGGGTTTGAGAACCAGAACTGACTGAACAAGTTGAAATTTAGTTATAGTTTGAGCCCCTTTATTAATATGCCTGCAAGTGAGGAATGACTAAAAAAGAAAAGAAAAGAAAAGAAAAGAAAAGAAAAGAAAAGAAAAGAAAAGAAAAGAAAAGAAAAGAAGGTCAAATTCACTCAGCATTCCAGGATCTATCTCACTACTAGGCTACAAACTAACTGCATTCAGTTGTGTTGTTGGCACAGTCCAGTAGCTACATTATGTTCAGACTCATTTTTATGTTGAAATAATGAATATTTCTGGTTGTTGGCCCCTGCCTGGCCACCCCTATAAAAGAAATCCTGGCTCCGTCACTGTTCTGGTGTGCGTCATTCAGCATGATTCCGCCTATCCTGCCTTCACTAACGGAAAGTTAATCGATAACAAATTGTGATTGGATGGTAATTTTGTTCTACACTGTAAAAAATGACCATGATTTTAACAATAAAAGACTGTAAAAATGCTGCGGTGAAAAACTGTCAATTGGTTTACAGAAAGTTTCCATACTATATACGGTGAATAACTGTAATAGATCTAACGGTACATTTAATGTAATTTTTACGGTAAAATACTGTTAAAATCACCGTTTTTGGAAGTGAAAAATAACAATTCATTGTAAAATTTACAGTGAAAAACCGTAAATTGACATTCCCACAATTCCCTGCGTGACACTTCACATTTGATATATTTTCGTTTCTTCTTAGTTTTTCTCATTTTTTTTCTAATCAGTTATGTACATTAGGCTTTTATGTTACATCTAATGTTGTTAAATTAATATTTATTGCATTTTTAAAATTTCATGTTACCATGATGGTGTTTAGTGTGTGTGTGAATGACACTGTGTGCACCTTCTATATATTAATATTGTCCTCCTCAGCTTGTGGAAAAGCTGCTTGTGATGAACTTTGATTCATCATGTGACTCTTATCACCACTGTGTTTGGTGACTGTCAGTGTATTATAAAGGTACAAAACAGATATTAGTACTTCATTAGGTTGGTAAATTAACATTATATCAGTTAATGAAATACGTTATTTTACCGTAAATTTAACAGATTTTTTTTTACGTTGCTACTGTATTTTTTACGGTAAAGTTCTGGCAACCACAGCTGCCATTTTTTTACCGTAAATTTTACTGGGATTTTTTTTTACAGTGTACGACGAATTTGATTGGGCCGTTCTCGCATGACAGAGCACTACTACTACTCCTCGTTCTATCAGCCATAATGAAATTTTAGGAAAGATGAAATATGGGACAAAACATGATTTTTTTTCTTAACTAGTCGGGACACTAAAAATAGACCTGAAATACCGAACTGTCCCGGAAAAAACAGGACACTTTGGTCACCCTGAGATAGACAAATTAAGTCCCGCCCTACATTTTTTTTTTTCTAGTTTGAGAAGCCATTTCTCTCAGATATACATCACAGGGAAGAAAAGACTATTGTGACTCTTAAATTTGATACTGAAAAGTGTCATCTCTCATTCAATATTAATGAAAACGCATTTAGTAATACATAGTAAGATGTGCCGTATATGTAGGCCTACCTGTGTGAAAGACTCTAAGCATCAAACAGAGCCTCTGGTGTGCTCTAAGTCTTATACATAAACTCCTTGGGTTCTTGTACCAGCTGACTGTGTGCTATAATAACAACCTGACTGGGGCAAATTGGCTTTTCAATAATGTGCAGTAGCTCACCTCTGGCATTTAAGCTGGTCTCCTTCAAGCTGCCACAGATGTGGGTCATCTGTATCCAGCATGAGAACATACAATATTTAAAACACACTCAAGCTTGCCTGAGTATAATGACACACAGATAAATGGGGCTATGGAAGTATATATATAGGCCTCAGAAAGGATTTTGAATAGATTGCGCTGAAAATGACCATGAGAAGTATGTGCGACTCCACAGGCGTCCTTGTAGCCATTGTCGTTTTCTTGCACTTATCTTTTGTTTGAAGTGCAAACATACAAAATGAATTTTAGGCATGTTTTTCTTTGCTTAAAATGACGAGTACTTAAGTGTTTTTTAACTTGTCAAGTCATCTGATGTGTTAGCAGATGATTAATGATACTCTTCCAGTACCATTTTACTGGTCATGGTCTTTTTTCTCTTGCAAGATAGACGCATTCATCATTGCTGAAATCATTAACTATTATAATGGGTCACTCTCAGCAACAATCTCCTGTTGTATCAGGGTACTTCAATGTAATCATATAACCACTACAGAATTGAATATCCTCTTTGACAGATACTGTAGCCTAACAAGCTTAGCTTGATTTGACTGATGGAGAACACAGCAGAGCAAATACAGAAATGCAAATTCATTACTTAGTGCAAATAAAGGGAATCTGCTAAATGAAATCAATAAAGGGGAAGCGATATGATCATTATCAAGGGTAAATAAAGGGGACGTGAATGTGCCGTAATGGTTCTGCGTCTGAATAGAGAACAACAGACAGATTGTGCCTCTATTTGAGCTGTTGTCAGGATAATTACAAACTTCCTTTTGCCCACTGAGGCTTAGCACAAGTCCTCCTGACGTGCATTTCTCTCTTCCAGTGTCTCTCCATGACAGAGCGCTCTCATCTCTCATTCTGTTTTCATTCTGCCTGCCTCCTTTTTCATCAGTAGCATCAATTTATTATCAGATAAACAGAAACAGTCATTACATTACGTTCAAAGATCTGTTGGGATGATTGTTCAATTGAAAGTTGAAATATTATTGTAATCAATGGAAATTCATTGAGGGATTGCAATACAATCAGAAGCATTTTGAGTAGAAAAGCAAAATTATTGTATTTACACATACTTTGTTCTTACAGCAAATCATACAGCAGAGAGGGAAATGCCACTCCATGCTGCTTTTCTTGATTGATCAACACACATGCACACACACACAATTACACACTTTGACAATGTTGGCAAGCTAACAACTTAAATTTCTCTTTGCTTGAAATGGCTCATCATCATATTAATGGTTGAACAGATAAAATATGCCATATATTCTGCTGGGGCCCAAATTCCCAATGCTGAGTATTCAAACAGAGAGAAATTACAAAAAGAAAATCTCAGTTTTTCATTACATGTTTTTTTTTTGTCCTGATTCTTTTCAAATTCGCTATTCACTCCTCTCCTCTCCTGACACGCAGTAATATATCCAAGGCAAGTGCTGAATGCAAATCAACTTTTTCTTCTGTGAAATATGATAATCTGTAAATTAGTAATAATTGGAACTGAGAAAATGTGGGCTGCTAAATGACTTGTCTAAACCATATGTGCATTAACAGAAAGAAGCACATTGACTTCACCTTAACCTCATATTCACGCGCACACATGCACAAACACACACACTGGGCCCATCTGTACCACAGATAGGGTATTAAAAGACGGAAAATAAAATGAACATCTAACTGAATATTTCATTTAAATATTGTCAGAATGCCTTCATATGAAGGAGATCCCATTTCTCCCAGTATGCTATCTTAAATTTTGATGGACTTGGCACACTTTTGCATGTGAGAGATTTCCATGTGCTAAACTGTAAGAATTCTAACCAGAACAGGCAGTTCTCTCGCTCACACACGCACACACACACACACACACACACACACACACACACACACACACACACACACACACACACACACACACACACACACACACACACACACACATGCTTTTTTTCTTGTGCACTATGTGACTGGTGATGGAAATCAGCACTTGTCATATAAATGGCCCTTTATCAGGAAAATATGCCATTTATGCCTGAAATCTTCAGGATTTTTTAATCATTTGATATGAAAAGGTTACTGCTGAACTTCCAAGAAATCATATTTTCCCACCTGTGGTCAAAAGTACCAGGACCATAACCAGCATATATACAGGACAATACATGCAAAAATTGTAGCTTTAGGGGTGCAACAGCTTGTCCCTAGGGCAGTACCCTTAAAGGTACAAATATTTCTCTTATCTACCCCTAGAAGTTGCATATTAGTACTTTAGAGTAGTAATATGGACCCTTAAGGTACCACTATCAACTATTTTGGAGTAAATAAGGTACAAAGTAGTTCATTTTAAAGGCACTGCCTCAGTGATAAGATGTAATACTGCTAAAAGGTAAAATTTTTGCACATTATTTCTGAGTGTATATTGGGGGACCATCACAGTTTCACTCAATATATATATATATATATATATATATATATATATATATATATATATATATATATATATATATATATATATATATATAAGAAATAAATATTAATCACTCATTTATTCAAACCTGTTTATAATGCCAACCCTGTAACATTAAAAATATGTAATTGAATGTTACAGGACTGGGGGCATTGCAAAAAAAGGCTTATTAGCAAATATCATCACATCACATCATATTTATAAGTAATGTTATAATGGTTTTTTCTTTTTCAAACAGAAGCAAGTTTGGTAACACTTTATTTCGATATTCGACTTTAGACATTCTACTAACTATAAGTAACTTTGCAACTACAACTACATTAGGTTATTAGACAGTCTGCTTAATATCTGCTAACACTTTATTTTGATGCTCCCCAGCAGACATTTAAACTTTGCAAGAACATGTCAACTTATTCTACTAACCCGAACCCTGACATAACCCTAACCTAACAGTCTACTAATACTCTAATGAGAGTTAGTTGACATGTAGTTACAAGTTAACAAGCATTAATTATTTATAGAAGGCTATCGAAATAAAGTGTTACCAAACTTTCTTCTGTTTGAAAAAGAAAAAAACATTAAACATTACTTCCAAATATGATGTCAGAAAGATAAAATCCATTAAAATGTATTGGTGATGAATGAGGACATGCTGACAGCTCAAATCAAATTATCATTTTATTTTAACATTTCTTCCACCTTTCTTTTTTTAATCTATCAGCTGAGAGTTAAATATATCCAATAATGTGACTAAGTTCACTACTGTTAATTACTTGAGTAGTGTAATTTCTGATTCAACCAAATTATACACCTTTTTGAAAGATCAACTCTGACAGGAAAGGTAAAATATTTCTTTGTATCTTACCTTAAAACAAATTAGCTGATGTTAAGGTGGTAATGATTATAGTGAAAAAAAGATGAACAGTTGTCCATGCAAGTATTTTTTATATATTTTTTATTATATTCAACTGTCCAGGGTATTTCAGTGCCTTCGGCCTGAGGCTTGCTGGGATAGGCTCCAGCCCTCCCCTGTGACCCTAAAGAGGATTAAGAAGTATAGAAGATGGATAGCTGGATGTATTATATTTTGCTGATGCAAATACTGGTGTAATACGTATCTCACGCTCACTGAGGGGAAGCTAAACAAATGTTTGAATAATAAAGCTTTATGAGCAGTATAATGCAATACTTTACACATAATACAGCAGAGATTGTATTATCAAGCATCATCTCAATATGAAGTTTTGTTGCCAACATATAATTTAATATCAATTCATTCAAAGCAATATTGCGCTCATGTAATCTTAAAAGCATCAAATATGAGTTTCCATCAAAATGAAACTGGGAGCTAATCTAACTAAACTGTAATCTTAGATTCATTCTGATAAATATCTCTTGCAGTTGGAAGTCAGCTTATGGATAGTTTCCTGACAGGCATCTTTTCACCCAAATAGAAGTGGCTTCAATACCCCTGGCAACATATTCTTTGAAAAGGACTGATTAAATGTCAGCAATTTGAGTTAGCCATTTAACTGCATTGCTTTGTCTGTTTTGTCCCAGTTAATCATGTTTTCCACCCCAGAAATCACCAATAGCCTGCTATGAGTTACTGATAAAAAGAATGGAAAAGGAAGAGGAAAATATTCAAATGAAAATGGCCTTCTGCTATTGAGGGTTCAACAGGCCATATTCAAATAAAGACCTTCTAATTACTATGACGTTTTAATCTGTTATTATCTTTCATGTCCCATTTCACAATAACTGTTAGCAGTGCTTTAGTGAATTAGCAGTTTATAAATATGTAATTTCTGTTCTAAGAAGATGTAGAAGCAGGATGATACTGGAGGAAAGTAAAGGTATTTGTTGACTGAGTGTATAATACATGCAAGGCATACTTAACATGTGGCTTATTAGTGCTGGCACAGTGGATTAAGACTTAAAACTAAAGCTTGATTTCACTTTGAGCAGTTCTCTTAATTAGAGCAGCATGTCACTGAACTGAAAAAAAATTACATTTTCATAAACAAACTGCGCCACTCTAATTTGTGTTGCAGAGATTGTTCTAGTGATTTGGATTGTTCTGTATCACACATTAACTCGATAAAAGGATGCTGAATGTTATCACACTTAGCATTCTAGAGTCAATATGTTTTCTTTTTAATTAGTCATGTTTTAAAATCTGATTACAGTAAATTAATTCATTTCATACTACGGTGCTGTTGAATGCTCGAATCTGACTGGTTGATCAACGTTCTAAGGTGTGCATTGCAAGTATTTTCAGGGAAACGCACGGCTAAAGTAGTTCTAGCAGGTCTTGACCGCATTACAGTTACATATCACTTCGCCAAATGATTTCAGTTATTTCAAAAAGTCCTTACAGCCTATAACAGAAAAAGAGCCAAAACCCACAACGACACCGACCAAGAAAATAAATATAGTAAACTATAGGATGAAAACGACAAATTAGTGTCATGTTTTTTTCCACAAAATACGTTTTATTGTGTCCTGAAAGCGCATCCTCTCTCTCGCTCTCTCTCAAACGTACACACGCACTGTATAACGTTAGTATATGGACCTATGATATGGACACACTCGCACAGAAACGTTTTGTCAGCGCTGCTCTGATGAATTAATCAGTAAAATGACTCACCAGCGAGGTAATAACTGTGCGATTCTTGAGGTAGATAAACTTATGATAAACTTTCGCTATTAGTAGAGACAGTTCTGCCGTGAGAGAGGCACAGACACTCAGGTAGTATTCACATATCTCACTCTCTCTCTCTCTACGTTAATAACTGTATCAACGGTATTGTTCTGCTCTCAAGGCTCAAGCCTCCGTTACTAGTTCTACCAGAAAGACTCGGGAGGCAAGATAACGGAACACTGATATTTATTACCAAACAGCAAGCAGAATATATAAGGTTAATGATCTTTGGCGTAGACCCCGTCCGTAGCTCACGTCCTGAGGGTTGGAGACTTTGCATTTCCTGCCTGAAGCTGAAGGCAGGGGCGTAGCCAACCCCCGGGGAGTATGGACAGGGACCATCCTGGTGGTGGTGGGGAGGATGGAGGTGAAAGTTCGCGTCAGCATCTGCGAACTCAGACAAGTGTAAGTACCAATCTTTTATACTCCAAGTGTTAGATAATGATTGGTTAGATCTGAATTAATAAGTGACGTAACATTTGAGTCTTCCCGGCAGAACTTGCGCTAGAGCTTCATTTCTGAAATGACGTTTTGGAATTGACCCTTCGCAAAGACCCGCCCCTCTTAGTTACTGTTGCTTTGTCCGACAAGCCATGGCGCTGTCAGGCCACACAGAGTGAAAAATACATCGCGGAGTAAAGAGGACACTGACAACACGTCGACAGACAAGACAGAGCAGGTTACTTATGATATTAAACAAAGTCCCAGCTTTCAAATTGTGTGAATTTTTTTAAAGAAATTCGAACAATAAAAACCGTTTTGTGGCTCTTTAAAGTGTTGTGACAGATTGCTGTAGTGCCTCAGCTCAGCTCGTGAACCGATCATCTCTTCCTACTAGTTAATTTATAGCATCAAATAAACATGAATGAACATGAGAAAAAAATGTTGTTTAAAACGCAGAAAGACGTAAATACACACCTTTTTTCAAGTTCAAGTCCACTGAGGTTAATCTTCTAACTCCTGACTGCTTTGTCTGACAAAATGGCGGATTCGGATTCGGCATTATGATTGGTTAGATCGCTTGTCAATCAAACTCCCAGCGAAGGGTCAATTAGCAATGGAGGCTTGGGATGAAATGGGTAAGAAATTAGTCCCACACACAAGAGTGTTTTAAGGACAAAAACCTGACAAATGCCTTGAAATACACCATCGAAACAGTGTCTTGAGGTGTGGTAACCGTAGTATACGTGGAATAATTGACTCCGGGCCTTTAAATTCTTAGAAAATAATGAACACCCGAGGATACTCCGCTTTGCGTCATGGCCGCATTACCACCTCGGGTGTGTCCATTATTTTCTAAGAATTTAATGGCCTGGAGTCAATTATTCCTTATGTGACTTGATTTATTGGGGGAAATTCTTTCATTCTGGAATGCAACAACAATTATTGTAAAACAGGTGCACTCTAGGTGTCACCCGGTGGTGATATTACCAAGTACAACATGTTCCTGGATCAACATCTTTGTTGGTCCTGAAACAACATTCCAATCAACCAATCAGATTGGAAGGACAAGTTTAGAGTTTATGGCAAGTTTAAGCTTACAACCAGGGTTTAGTGCTTCTACATCAGTGTTATTCACCTATCATTTCCCTCTGATTTTTTGGGATGATATGGGTAGTTCCAGGATCAACAACATACATTAATCCAGGAACATCTTCGCAAAATCATGGTGACTGTCTGCCAGTCTACCATGAGAAGGGGTAATTTTGTGTGGTGGTGAGAAATTAGTTTATTTTCTGTTGTTTGAAAGTCATAAAGCCTGAATTTACATGTAGGCATGTCAAGAGTTTCTTTGTCATCTTCACTCCACTCTTTGCTTCAGATAAGGCACTTAAAGGCAGTGCCTTTTAATATTCACAATGGTTAGACACTTAAAGTGTCAAAAAAAAAAAAAAAAAAAAAAAAACATAAAAAAATACCTAGGACTGACCATTTGGTGTTGAGAAGCAAGAAAGTGAGTGAGAGAAAGAGAGAGAGACCAAAAGAAAGGAATTTCTTTTTGTACGATTTGTCTAAACCCCAGTAACGGGTAGGTTTAGGGGCGGGGTTAGGGGTAGGTAATTCGTATGAATTCATACGAATTAGCCACCTCGTAAAATACGCACGAATTGCCGTGAGATCAGGTTGGAACATCACAAAGTAATATATTTGATTAGTGACCTAGACATACTGCAGAATTCATGTCATTCTTTGTTTTACATTTTTTTAAATGCCCCCAAAAAAGAAAGAAGCATTACATGGTTGAGATTTTTGGACCTTGCTCATGCCCGTAGGCAGGGGGGGTTCGGGTGGTTCGAACGAACCCCCCCTCACTGCCAAAGGTCCAGAATTTAAGTCGGGTTTTTTTTTTTTTTTTATGTGATTATTGTCATCATTGTTTTAATCAATGCTTGTGACAAATATTCTGGGTTGCTGTTTCAAATTAATATGATACATTATTGTAGCTGGACGTGTGTGTGTGTGCCGCGCGTACAGTTCACAGAGAGTTCTCGCAATACACTTTTCAAAGCAACGGTGAAGAAGCATCGCCTCTGAATGATGGGGGGTAGGGGTTATATATATATATATATATATTATTTATATTTAATTAAAAGGATTTCTATATTTTCTCCACTCAATAGTCTACAATATAATAGCCATATAAGTGTAGCGTAATTATACTAATAAAACATAGTGGGATATTCAGTGATATTGGCTGTGCAATATCGACTTTTGTGATTGGCCAATACCGGCAGACTGGAGCCAGTGGAAATGCTTCTCCTTCGGTGCGCGTCTTATTCATCTGAGAACTTCAAAGCAAATTATCTGGAATGATTAGTATATTGATTTACGATGCCTATGTGAGAGTGTTATGTCTGCACATGGGCGTCGTCGGAACCATTGTATGTGGGTGGGACAAGAGTCAAGACCCACCCACTTTTTAAGACCAATGATATTGGACCCACTCACTTTTACCGTCTCTAATTCAGCATTTGTCTAATCCCCCTCAGGTGATGCTACTCCACAAACCACCAACAGAGCATAAAAAATACCAAAAATAAAAATACTTTTTTAAAACATCGCCAAGTAAAACGCTGCGTTTATATAGAACTGTCTCTTTACGACCACCACAAACGGGACACTTTTCCGACTTCGCCTCAGCGCCAGCCGCAAGTCAAACGAGTAGCTTCAGCTGAACAACAGTCAGATGAGATGTCGTCAGGCTATGTCAGTAAAACTCCAATCAGCCGTTAGGCTATAGCCTACTGTGCTCGAAGCGTGAACTCAAGAATTGCTCGCGCAAATGCGCCGGCGCGCGCTGCATATTACTTTATTATGGGAAAACTAAAGCGCTAAAGAAACTACGGGCATGCACCGTCGTTATTCTGTTGTAAATGAAGTCATGAAATGACCAAACATGCGATTAAAGCTGCCTCAAAACTGTGCATGTATGTATGTATTTGTTGACATGGTTTTAAAGCTATTGTTATCCAATTTGTTGGCCTTAAAACTTCTTAAAATGCATATATGTACACCAAGGAAATCACAATTTTCTCGGGGGGGCATGCCCCCGAACCCCCCTAGCATAAAACATTTTCTGACCTCGGTAAATATAAAACCCTGCGTACGGCCCTGCTTCTTTTCTAGCTAACGAAATCAAAGTAATCGTGTATTTCTCCAGTTGTGCGCTCTTTGGGATTAACTTTGTATGCACTGTGTGATCGATGTGTGAAAATAAATGGGAGCAAAAACGCTCCCATATATAACGATATATATATAATTGCATAAAAAATACAAAAAAAAAAAAAAAATTAAAAATGGTACATGAGGAAGCAATTTGACAAAATGCAGTAAATATTTTTGGTGCATCAAAATGCGTGCTCGTTATATACCAGCAGACAAGCTAATCCAGCACAAATTAGTGCATAAAAGGTCACCAAAATGAAGTATTTGAACCTCATAACAAAAGGAGGAGAAAAATTGCAAAAAGGTCCACTTTTTGAAAAAAAGAACCCCCCCCTTTCAATAGGCTGGCTACGGACCTGTTGCTGTATCTCTCTATGTTCCTGTTCATTAAAAACCATTATCTTTCCACTTCTTATAAATCACAATGAAAAAAAAAATCTACAGAAACACTGTTATTCCATGTCATATATGAATTAATACTAGATTTCCCTTGGCAATTTTATGTTAATACATTAACTAAAAAATGCTGAGTATTTAAGTTTTGTATGCAGCCAGCTGTCATACAGTACATGTAACTCAAACTCTCTCTAACATACAAAGACCCTCATTCCCCTCCAACACACGTTTACAAGAAATTAAACTGTTAATTTGTCGGCTCCACGAGAGGAAAAAAAGCTGATTTCCTTTTCCAGTCCTGAACTTGCAGGATAGGGTATGAATTAACTGCACGGCGACAAGCAGAATATGTTATGAGCCAACTTTAATGGGGAATATGGGGTTACGGCGCTGTGAAATTGCGTAAGCTTCCAGTTTATAAAAATGTTCTGCGTCTGATAAACCCTGCAAGCATTCCAAATAACATATTGGACATTAACTGCTTTTAGAGATTGTGGACATTTTGACACATTATCCACTCTGGCGATAGCGGAAAAAAGCATGACCAGATCAGATGTTTAAATTCATGTCTTGCCTCAAGTATACAGAGGCATGACTTCTTGTCTCTTTCCAGGCAGAGCAGATAGCAATGTGAGTTTGAAACTTGTTAAAGCCTGGAGGTGAACCCCCGGTTCAGTTTGTCTAATCTAATTTCCTGGCACACCAGAACAGCATGTAAAGAGAAACATGGCAAGCAATAAATTATAGGGATGGTACTGCTATTCTAGCAGTGTTACAATACTTTGCATGTAAATAAAGTAGGTAGGGCAGTAGTATTGCTACTGCAGTTAGCAAATCCATAAACTACAAACAAGAAATTTCACATTCTGAGAAATAAGGATGGAAAATCCTGTTATAAATGTCTTCTGTCAAAATGCCGGCAACTGCAGTTATCTTACACCTACTCCGTAGGTGCACTGAATATGTGCAAGAAAACTTTCCAGATTTTCCCTTGAGTTTGATGTGCAGGGCTTACAAGGTAAACCTAGTCCTACCTGCGATCTGTTTGCAAAGCTTCACCACAACCCACTTTAAAGTTCCTCTTCCATAAGTGTGCCTGAACCTGAATACTTTAAAATATACTTTAATATTACATGCAATGTGTGCAAGAAATAATCGATCACACAGAAAACATTCAGTGTTTTATAAAAGATAATGACAGCTGCACCCAAGGCACTTGTTTGAGCTTGTGAATTTTATTTGTACAGGTCTGACACAGCTTACATTCACCTAGATCCCTGAAAGTGTGATAAAAATACCAAATATGAACAGAAGCAAAAATCTTTGGTTGGAAGGAATGTCAAAGCAACGAAAATAACAAACTTCTTTATCTGGTCAGCAATACCTGTTACATAAGTTTACCTGTACATAAAAATTAGAAAATCAATTTTTGAGCAAGTACATAACCAACCAGTGTTCAAAACTATCTCCTTACCTTGGCCCGATTCACAATGGTAAGCTTTTAATAATGTTTTAAAATAAAATCTGTACTGGTGGATTTCCGCGGGAAATTCGAGCTCGCAACCGTTCGTCTTTGCGTCATTACGTCACGTCTGTTTACATGAAGAAGAAGTCCCAGCTAGGCTATATGGCAGGTGACGGATCATTTATAGCTTTTTCCCACAGCAGCTGCAATAATTAAACATCATTTTGATGCCGGATTGTAATCCAGAAAGGTCCAAATGACAATCATCAGTGACAACTGGAGATTCACCCATAATCAAAAACAAAAGACTTCGGACTGCGGAGTGGCTACAGAAATTGAAATCTAGGTAACGCTAATACACACTAAATACACATAGTTTATGCAATGCTGATGGTGTTAACATTAACAATTTGAGAACAAAGTATAACAATAATAATAAATTGCATGGTTTGACTTGATCCGAGCTAAGCGATGGTTAGATTTAATCACTATTGGCAACGCAACTGTAATGCCTTTTTACTCGGTTGGTCAGAACAAAAGTGGCAGACATGTTACTTACTTGCTCAGATGACATTTTCCGGTGAAAATTCTTATTTTGGTCATACTTTCAAGACTACAATTTGTGATTCAGTACAGTATCCACATGATGTGATGACTGACAGCAAACATTAGATTCATACGCGCTGAGGAGCCATGCCGATGCACAGCCCACGTAAAGATGATAATTCCGCAAATAACTGCAATTGCAGGTTGTAAACATAGATGGCGACAAAAAGGCAAAACGTATAGACTGCAGCTTTAATATTGAGTCATTTTAGACACAATATTACTTGTTACTCGCTCTGCCCACAAACAAACAAAAAAGAAAAATGAAAGAAAGGGAATTAAACTAAGCCAAAGTGAAACAAACCAAAAAGTCAAAGAAGAACAGAGCAAAATTGAGGTTATAATGCATTAAAAATCTTCTACTCAGCTGCAGTGTTTAAATCTGGAAAACAGCACAAGTACTTCTTGTTGTTGAAGACAATTCCAACACTTGATCCTGTTTTGAGTACTTTTGGAGCTATTTTATTAGTAATTTATTAGTTAGGTTATTCATTTTATTACTATTACAGACCAAAAGTAAACAAAATACCTGGCAAAACAGTTGTTTGAAATGTCAACATTGATTGTCATGGCCTCAGTATCTACTTCACACTCTTGAAGCATGACAGCAGATTAGCACTTTATTGATTATGCTTTAGCTATTTGCTTACGCATGCCCTGAAGCAACACTGTAAAACCTCACAGAGGGTCATGAGTACTGTTTTTACAGGTGTTTTCACATGACTTTTAACACTGCAGTCTCCTAAAGAGATGAGAATGCATTCTCTCTTCTTTTTCTTCCTGATATGCAATAATTCTTAGGCTGTCTTTCCTCTTTCTCATTTTTGTCCCCAATTCTTGAACTTTTAATTTTCTCATTTAACTCAAATGGTGTCACATACGTTTGCAAATGGATCATGTTTAAATAATCAGAGCTAAAAAATGAACATCTTTCAGCACTAAAACGACACATGCAGGAAGCAGGGATTTGGCTGAAAATGTATAAGGATTTATAGGAGACTACTATGTCGTACGCCTTTATATCGTATTTTGTCTTAAGTGATGGTCCCTTAAGAGGGATTGCTCTCTTTTCTGGAGAGATCTTGACAGCCATGTTTGCAAACCCATTTGAGGATTTTAAAGGTGTAAGCAGAGGGCCATTAGTGGTAATGCAGCAACAACTTAAATGCTCTCTCGTCTATCTGTTTGTATATTTTCAAATGCAGAACTTTTTTGCCTTTAATTGATCAATGCTAATGGAACCATTGTGGACTGTACCTGAGGACGTGCGCTTGAATTGTGATTTGTGCATTTAATATCTGTGAGTTTTGTGACTTGTGTGGCTCTTTAAAACAAGACTTGAATCATTTTTCACTTCTTTTGACACCGTCAGGCACTATCTGACAAAAAACAGACAAGCGTTTTATCCTCAGAGGTGAGCGATTCAGAAAAGAAATATTGTTTTCCTCCAGCTCCTTTTTTTCTTCTTTGTTCCTGTGTCAGCACTTAGCCAGTAGAGAAGCAAAGGGTCTTAAGTGTCCTCTGGCACTTTCATGAAATTATGAAAGAGTCAAATTATAGGGGCAGCTTTAAATAAATAATTGGATTCTCAATTTGCAGAAGATGATGTTTAAATTTAAATGGAAAGATTCCTTATTCCCTTAGGGAGGGTATGGAAATCATTTGACATTTTTTTGCTGACACAGAAAGACAGAAGCACCCTGTCCACGCTGCTGGTATGACTCTTCTCCAGTATGGTTTAATGTGTTCAAATAGCCTTACGGGGACACTAAATTAAAGGAACACTTCACACATAAAGGAAAATTCTGTCATTATTTAGCCAACCACATGCTGTCCCAAACCCACATGCCGTTTTTTCCCCCATGAAACACAAAAGAGGGACTATAAAGAATTTTCACATAGATCTATTCCATAGAACAACTGATCACATGTGGAAAAACTCCAAAAAGGTCAAAAATAATATAAAATCAGTCCATATGACTCATGCAACATTTTGCAAGTGTTCTGAAGCAGACGGATATTTCTGCACAAAGATTCTGATCGATGTAGTGCAAACCTGACCTAAATCAACACTTTTTTAAGGTTTGAAATCAACAACCTTTTAGCTTAATTTATGAATTAATACAATTAAAAGCTGAACCAAAGATTGAATCAGCTTGCAATATGACAAGGCTGCACATAATAATCCGCACAAAAGAGCTGAAAAAAGACCACAAATTAATGTGCTGATGGTAAGAGAGCTGCCAGATACTGAGAGCTGAGGACAACCAACATGACACTCTCTCTGATTCAGCTTTAGTCATGTGGAAAATTAAACAAAGAAAAGAGCAGCAGTCAATGCAAATGCCACTAGGGGATATTTCAACTTTAAAGGAGGCAGAATCAAATTCTCATTTACTGCAGATTTTTGGCTTAATAATTCCACTGTTCACTTTCTCATATTTGATCTGGTTCATCATTTATCCTCACTTTTATCCTTCATAAATTTAGAAATGAAAAATGTATTAGCCATGTTTACATTACTAGTACATTTTCCATACTCACCAAATAAATGGACATGAAATATTGATTTGAGTTCATTTTATTTTATCATTTTACCTATATTATCCTACAGCTTCCGCTAAAAAAAAAAAAAAAGGCCACTACAACTATATGAAACAAGCATAGCAACAAGATGAAAATTGAGACAATACTATTAAGTCAGAAGTCCTCTGAGGTCTTAGGTTTCACTACAATCACTAAAATTATTATTACTTATTTTTTTTAAATAATCATGTTTAACTATGGTGTATATATATATTTATATACACAGTCAAACCAAAAAATTCAGACACCTTGAACATTTCATTCATTAATACAGTTTATTCACTATAGTTTAAAAAGAATGGAAATAAAAATATGACAAGATCTCAGAGTTACACTGTGTCAGAAAAAATGTATCTAAATTATGTCAGATAACACTTAAGCAAAACATGGTCAGGTCAAAGTGTCTGAATAATTTTGGTTCCAAATCTTGCAGTTTTACTGGTAGTCCACTGTATGAAGAATCTTTGGGTATAATATGTTACAGTTTACTTTATTTTGCTATTGTCATGATTGATCACAGGAAGCAAATGCGAGTTAACACGTTTATTAACAGGAAGAGAGATGGAACACAGTCACTGAACGGGCAGGCCTCTGGTGACGCAGGGATTGAGATGATCGGCTGGTGGTGACGAGGAGTGCTGAGGTGAAGTAAATCCAAGGTCCGGACATAGAACGAGAACACGAAGAAAACCGGACTGGAACTGGAGACGACACGACTGGAACTCCGAGCAGGAACAGGACAAGACAACACAGCACAGGACACCAAACAACGATCTGACAGGGAAGATGAGAATGAGGTGAGCTTATAAAGGGTAAGTGAATGAGCAGCAGCTGGTGAAGTGATGGGTGGCAGCTGGATCCACTGATGAGCCACGTGGCCTGGACACACCTACAAACACACACACATACACGCCCACCGCTGTCACAACACAGAACACGCGACAAGAAGGAAACAATGCATTTGCGAACCGTGACAGCTATCCTCACTTACATAAATGTGTCCTGCAAAAATATAAAAAAAGACTGAATAGCTAATTTTTGTTTTGACTGTTATATATATATATATATATATATATATATATATATATATATATATATATATATATATATATATATATATATACACTGCCCTCCAAAAGTTTGGAAACACCCCTGGCAAAGTGTTGTTTTAGAATACAATGAACCAATTTTTGTCCGTTTTCCAATACTTTGCATCAAATCAAAGTTTGTAATGTTGTGATTCACCTCGTAGTTAGATGTTTTGGTTCATAGCGCACACTCTTAAAGACTTTTAAAGTCCCTACACTGTAAAAAATTTAAGTTGATTAAACTTAAAAGTTTAAGGGAACCAGCTGGAGGAGATTTTTCTCAACTTCTTGTTGTATAACAAGTTCAATTTACGACAAGTTGAGAAAACTCAAAAATCTCCTGCAGCCAGGGGCGGATCTACCGGGGTGGCATGGGGTGGCAACTGCCACCCTAAGAAAAAGCTTTGCCACCCCATCTGCCACCCCAAAATTATCAGAGAATAAAATATAAATGTTAGAAGTGTTTCAAGTAGCTACTACTGCTTTTCAGCAGCGGCGCTTCAATGTGATGACATAAAAAACAGCGTATTATAAAATAATGGCAAGAAAACACGTCTTTCAATAAGCTGCATGACGGTTGCACGCGAACGCAGCGCGCCCAATGTAGTCAGCTTCATTAACAAATGACTCTTATGAACCGGTTCTTTGGGAGTCAAAAACACAGAGCAGCCAAGTTCACTTACGAATTGTTTTCCATTTGTTTGTGAATCGGAAAATTACTGCTTCTCGGCTAACTCAGAAGTCCTCGAATTTTCGTAATTGTTTGCGAGCTGATTCACCAACCGCCCATCATCATGGATAAAGGTCTTTTTGCCATCCGACGAAACGGTAACATGAAATCAATAAGAAGATCCCGATCACAGAAACTAGTTAGGTAAGAATCTAAATGTATTTTAGCTTTTCTCGATTGCTAACACATTATAAATGATTCAGTTGGCCCAGTTTCCCAAACCGTTCGTTCAGTTCTCAAAACAAAGACACATTTCTCAAAACGTTTAACTATGACAACATTAGGTAGCAAAACTGATGACACACCAGTCAAAATCTGAGAGAGCTGAATGAATAATTTACAGGGGTTTTAAACTTACACAGTACCAGTACTTTAGATGAGGGAAATTTCACTATGTACAGTAAACTGTTGTAGCACGTTACACCCTCAAACTAGTGATTGTCAGCTTTCTCTGTAGCCATTTGTTATACTGTATTTTGCAGAACTGAGAAATGACTGTCTTGTGTCAGAAGACCAATACACTGCTATAGTACCTTATATACTGTAATAAAATTTGGCCAAATGTGTAGAGGATGCTGAATTTACTGTAATTAACAGTATACTGTATTGTGGTGCATACCAAGTTCATACATATCTACTGCCAGATCAATTTACAATAGTAAAATGAAAAAAAAAATGAAAAAAAATCATTGCTGTATTTTACTGTATCTGTACATTTATTTTTGTATAGTGTAGTAGACAATGAGCTGCAAAATAATTTCTGAATCCCAGTAAGAGGTATTTTTGTTACAGTGTTACATGAATTGATCTCACTAGTGTTCACTGGGCAGTGCAGTAGTCTGTGTATTTGTTAAGTTTTGTGTGTCATCTGAGGCCAAAGTTTGATTTTGTCAGACAAGAATAAGTTGACTAAAACATTTTATTTTGACCTGGAAGTTTGAGGTTTGTACAAGTTGGTGCATAGTTTTGAGATTGTGTTTATAGTTGTAAGAAAATGTTAAATTGTTTCATTTCAACTAGATTAAAAGTTTGAAAGACAAATTTATGCTGGCTTGCCATAAAGCCAACTTAAAGTCTTGTTTAAAAAACATAAATAGTTTGGTCAGTTAGGCCAGAATATAGATGTTCTGGGTGATTGCTAAAGTGTTGCTAGGTGGTTGCTAGGAGATTCTAGGTGGTTGCTAGGCTCTTGCTGCAATTGCTGGGGTGTTGCTAGAGTATGTAGTTGATAGGGTGTTCTGGGTGAACACACACAGACATTCCCACCTCTGTTAATAACAGAAACTCAAAAATTGTTTGCAATTGTTGGACACTTGCTTTGGTGTTGCCACCCCTCATAGACCTCATGCCACCCCTTTGCCACCCTATAAATAATTTTCTAGATCCGCAGTGTATAGGAAAAATACTTCCGTAACTATTTATATTGCATTGTAGGATTCACATTCTAAATATAATGAACAGTGAGACTGTGAATACCAATGATATGAGACAGTCCTAAATGTATGAAGGCCGTCTGAAGTTGTGAAAAACTAGGACAAGCGTTCCAGGAGTGTAGAAGGATGACACCAGACAGGAAGTGACTGTGCACACATATAAATACATATAAAACACACACTCACTTACATATTTAAGGGGCAAGATGAGTATAATATCTTCATCAAAGCTTCAAAGTGTCAAGCTATCCGTTTCCTTTTGCCTCAAATGTTCTCTCTGGTGCGATTAAGTGAAAGCCTATAAAGTATGGATGCTGAGTGGGAGCTGATGGGTTTGTGTAATGATGCTGTATATACTCATGTGCGTGGGTTTGTGAGCGATCATACACTGTGTCTGCAAGCGAGAGTCTGTGTTAAAGTTGTAGTAGTTGTTTGGATGCTCGTTGGTGTGCCTTTTCCCTGTCAGTTTGTTTATGTGCATGTGTGTAATGATGCTTCTCTTTAAATTGTCTTTTATGAGGCAAAGTGAAGGCTGCGCTGCCCTGCTGCTCTGCATTCTGGGTAAATGAGGGGTTAAGGCCGGTAATGGTGGGGACACTCAGCATGGAGGCCGGAGCTATGATGGCAATCCTCCTCCTGTTTTTAATCTCTTCTTTCTTTTTATTTTCGCCACCCTTGGATAACAGTCTCTGTTGTTGACTGCTGTTGTATCACTACAAAACAGTGGTTAAACAAGTGCATTTCTACATTTTATACAGACAACAGAATTCCAGCATGACTTGTTAAAGACAGTCATTTGAAATAATTGTTTTGTGGATGTGAATGTGTTTAGCTAAATCTATATAATTAGCTTTATATAAAAACAATACAAGTCTATGCAATGTCTAGCTTTTGATAGACAAGTATGTGTGTGCGAATTGAAAGGGTATGAAATGGTAAATTTAAAGTGGCCATTTAAAGGCCATTGACTTGTTTTACTGCTCAAATGCAATCACCAATACCAACCCAATACCACCATTACTAATATGAGTGTGTGTGCACACATATACCTCAACAGCAGCTAAAAGACAAACTCATTTCCCCACTGAATTGGGGCTGTACAAAGTGCTAACTCTGCAAAACACAGTGAAGTGTAGATATAGAGGCTATAAATTAAACCTTAGGCATGGAAATCTCGTTTAAAACCAAATGGCTTTTCAACCACGGACATACACATATACGCACCTGCACATACAATCACACAATTCTCAGTTGTACTTGTGCATTATATATATATTCATCCAATCTCTGGTCACCAGTTTTGATGAAAGGTACTGGCCCACATGAGACACACACTTCTAGCTAAGCTATCTAAATTAAAACTTCAAATTCCATTAATTTCTTTTTTAATCTAATTATAATTACTATACATTAACCTTCTAGTTTGGCTTGGTCATTTTAGACTGAAAAAAAAAATGTTTTGAAAATTTTAAAATCTTTACTTCATCAGATTGGTACGAAACATCTTGATTACTGATGTAACCCTTGTTCCCTGAAGGAGGAAACGGAGACGTTGGGGCAATACTGAGTGAGGAAGCAGAGCATTGCTCACTGCCAATCCACGCCCGGTATGGCCCAGAGACTGAGGACAATGCCAGGCCCTCCTGCTGGAAAAGGAGTGGTGTGATCACCACCTCCTGGTTCAGAGCAGCTCCCTCCATCTCTGGGTTGCCCGTATCAGGGTTGCAGTTTAGATGGACACTTAGAAGGTTTAGCTCGACGGTATAGCCGGGGTGAAAAATGAAAAAAGGAAGTGAAAGTCACAGAAGTGAAAAGTCAAGATCTTTGCAATTTCATGAGTTCACACTTACAAATAATCAGATAGTAAATAGTATGCGTAGTAGTATGTGTATTTGGCGTGCTGTCCGAGGAGAGGGCTCCGAGCTCGGTATTTTGGCCCAAACCCAAAGTACTCCCCCCATATTCTGGTTAGGAAAGTAACCAGGCAAGTGTGAGGAGATGGGGTGGTGGAGGGATGCTGTAATACTGTCGAGGAATATGGGTGAGTCGACTGTGTGTGTATATATATATGCTTTCACTCATGCTGATTGGGTAGATATGTTGATTACTGATTGCTAACAGCTGGCTGAAATGACGTGATGATTAGTCAGATTATTTGAACGTTGCTCCTCCCGAATTTTGTTAATAAAACATCATTTAACGTCACAAAGGCCTTTAGGTTGGACTGACCAAATATGACCTTGATCTGATTAAAGCTCTAGGAGGAGTTTGTTAAAGTACAACGTCTGGAAATGGCAAAAATTGCAAAACTTTGCAGAGATAATTCAAAATATCTTACTTCCTGTTGGGTTTTCAGATATTGCACCCAGGGACTTTTTGTAGGTATTGGGCTGTTACATCTGTCTTCCGAATTTCATACCTGTACGTGAAATGTAGAGTAAAAGGTGCTTAATTGAAATTTTTTAGGTGGCGCTATCGTGCCATTTAGCCACACCTAATTCTGAAACCCATATCAGATGTACATTTTCACCACTTATGACGCATGTGCACAGTTTCATGAGTTTTTGAGCATTTTTAGGCCCTCAAAAATGCGATTCATTTCAGAGAAGAAGAAGAATTGACTGAGCAAATACAATAGGGTCCTGACGCCATCGATGCTCAGGCCCTAAAAATAACCTTCTGGGAAACAAAAACTAACATTCTGGAAATGTTATAATAACATTATAAGAACTAGTGGTTAAACAGATCATTGCTGATCCGTGATCCGTACGGAGCACAGTTCAGCACGCATGTGATTCGCGGATCAATTGCAAGTTTCACCGCAATGGAGTAAAAGGTTATCAGAGGTGCATTTCGGATAGCTTGCAAACTCCAAATTGATTTCTCTTTCGCGTTCTAAATGCACTTGGATTGACACATACACACATTATGTCAGTCAAAATACCCCTCTCGGCAAGTATTCTCGTAAACGCATTAGGTTATGTCTTAATTGAACGAACTGAGAATTCAGATGTGGATCTGTCAGATGCGAACGTGCATGGGGTCTACTCCTAAAGTGACAGCAACCTATAAATACCTGCTGTTGTATGTCATGTAAATCAAACAACAAAACACAGCTTAAACAAAGATTAATCTATATTCAATTTATACAGTGAATAGTGTCATTTTATATTTAATTATTACATTTATATACATGAAAATTAATACTACAGTTAGACCTTATACTTCATTTGTGTAAGGAACTCTGCACGTAGGTGCCTGAGTTTAGGACTTTTATGTTGAAGTTCATTGTCATGTCTTGCTTCACCAAGTGCCTGCTTTCACTGCCTTGTTTATTGCCATAGTATCCCTGATTCTGTCTAAGTTTGTTAGTTATTGTTTGAGTTCCTCAACTTAGTGTTTGTGTGTTGTTCTCCCATGGTGTTCATGCTTTGTCTTGTCTGGAGTTCATGTTATTGCCATGCCTGGATTCATGCCTTGCTAATCTTTGGATTACTTCATCATGCCTGGAACCAAGTTTGGAAGATTTTGGTTGGTTAATTTCTGTTTTAGTGTGGAATAAACTGCTTGCATTTAGATCATTGCCCTTCTTCATTTGAGACAACACAGCAGACATTACAATTTGTAACTTTGTTGTATTTATCTGTGCTTGTAATTGATGTACAGTATTTGTTCTTTTCATTTGCCTTTAATAATGTACTAGTTAGGCTAGTAGTTTCTGCTGTGGTGTCGGAGTAGGGCTAAGTGGGCTAAGTAATAATTGCAAAGTTATCCCCCACCCCCCAATTTTTTTTTTTTTTTTTGGTGCTGATCCGAAAAATGATCCGATCCGTGACTTAACAACCATGATATGATCCGAACCATGAGTTTTGTGATCCGTTGAACCACTAATAAGAACATTTATATTAATGTTAGTTTTTGGTTTGTATAACTATTCTAACATTCTGGGAAAGTTAGATTAACGTTGGAATAATGTTCTGGAAATATTAAGAACTTTCCTGGCTAACCATACGTTAGATTAACGTTACAATATTCTGGGAATGTTAGATTAACATTAGAATAATAAATATATAAAAATATATATTTATAATGCATGTTTGGTACTTCATGGCATATACAAATGTGTTTCTGGGAGTGAATTACAATGCAAAGCATGCCATTTCCTGTTGCCAACAGGTGGCACTATGGCTAACTGAATATTGGCATAGTGATGTCCTGGCCTGAAGACTCTTATCACACGTTTTCAAACATGTTTAGACTGTCAAAAATGCGATTCATTTCGGAGAAGAATTGACTGAACAATTACAATAGGGTCCTCGCACCACCGGTGCTCAGGCCCTAAAAATACAATTACATCCAGTGGTTTTTATATACAGTAGAGTGAATGTCAGGCAGCACTCCTTACACTATTTTCTAAGAAAGATTTCAGCCAAAACAAAATCCATCAACTATTGATTTTCACCCTTTACAATACAGTTTTAAAAGCTTTATAAGTAAAACTGTATAAAGCTGCATTCAAGTACAGCATGTTATTAAGGCAGAGAGCGAAGAAATTGGCCTCTCAAGGTAAACACACCATTCTAACCACATACCTAAAGAGATTTCTTTTTCTGGCACAATTTTGCAATCTATCCATCCATCTGTTCGCCTATATGCATCCAGATCCATCAATCCATCAAATGCTAGCATATGTGATTTCTGTCAGCAGACCTTTGATTACTGAACTCTCCCTCTTTTCTCCCCCTGCTTCTTTCTTCTCTTTCTACAGCACACAGTGGATTTATGTCATTGAAAATGCATTGGGTGAAGCAGAATCTGTTTCTGCATGTCTGCAGTCGCCTCAAGGAACGTGTGTTGTTTAGAGAAAGGAGAGAGATGCACAAACACACACATACACACGTACGCATAGTGCAAGAAGGGCATTTGAATTTGTAATCATATGTGTAATAGCCTCAAAAACATAGAGCAAAGGAAGTTGCAGTCGTAATGTGTGCAACAAATACCTGGAATTGGAAAACAGGATGACAGATGTTATAGAGGGCATGTCTGGTAACAGCGTTCATCCTCTAATGAAAAGGCATATCGTATGCCTTTATTTAGTTCTTGCAAAGGTTGAACTTTTGTTCTCAACGTACTGAATCACACAGCAGAAAGCTAGAGGCAATTTGGTCATCCGCACACATCTCACAGTTAATAGCTCATGCACTAGGAAGGCCATTTAATCATCAAGACTTGCTTTACAAAACATCAGTATCAGTAAGCTTAAGTATACAGAAGATTGGAATGCAACAAGTCAAATGAAGTTTTATTATAATTAGATTTTTTTTTATATAATTTTAAACCATGAATCTATCATATTATATTATAATTATTTTCATTTTTAAGTCTTTTTGGCTTCTTAATTTGGGTTTTTGCCGTTCATGTTTTTTTTTTTTTTTTTTGCTTTACACTTTTAGCCAGATTATTAGTTAGCTTGGCTGACTAAATTCCTTTGATGAAGTACAATAAAAACAAATCAATTGCAAAGAGCAATTTTATTTTCATTTTATTCACACAGAAATCAGTTTTGCCTCATCTCGATGTTTTTTTTTTAACTGCAAGTGAACGAAATTGTATTTTACATTATTTTTGTATTTGCATAATTTTTTTGGTCCCACTTTATATTAGGTGGCCTTAACTACTATGTACTTACATTTAAATTAATTATTTGATACAATGCACTTATTGTGTACATACATGTTTTTACATTGTACTTATATTTTAAAAATACCTGCATGTAATTACATCTGTAATTAATTTCTGTAATTACATTTATAATTACACTGTGATTACACCTTAATCCACCCTTAAACCTACCCATACCACCAAACCTGTCCCTAACCTTACCCATATCCCACCTCAATAGCAGCAAAAGTGTTTTCTTCTTCACAAAATTATGAATAGACATTATGATTTTGTTCTAATATGTTCATTTTGGTTGGTTAATGCAAAATCATTTCACATATGTTTCGCCACATGGAGTTTAGGAAAAACTTTAGACATCCAAGATACATTTGGCGCTCATTTGGAGCTTGACAAGTATTAATTTTGGACTCTGGTTAAAGTGTTTCTACTCTGTCACAAATTGATCATTTCAACGGCTGTAACAGCCTCAATGCCAAATTCAGCAGTGAAAGAGGACCTTGCTACATTGCATTACACTGCAGGTTATAAAAGTACAAGTGCGAAAGTATTTGTCCTCTGAACCGTTCTCTGATGCATGCCACTTTGCCACTGTGTTCTGGGCAAGAAAATAAAATTGTCTGTCATTGAAACAACAGTGATGTTGTACCCATATTTCCAGCACTCCACAGCATCCTTCTCTCAAAGAAAAAGGTTCAAGACTTAGCAAATTTTGACATTTTTGCACAGTTTGATTTTCCCTTTCCCTTTTACAATACAGAACTCTATATGCATGTTCAACTGTTTTTACAGTGTTTTCTGTACAACCATTCACAAAGACTGTTAAATTTATCCTTTTTTTATTGTTTTATCATCTATTATATAACCACCCCTATTCGCACATAAAATCACTTTTCATGTGGTCAAACAGTCTTTTCAAATCCAAGTAGGTGGTTCTTGGCTAGAATAAGCTGCAATGTGGAGTCTGGCTAGGAGAGACCTGCTGAAGACTTTGGTCGGCAACAGAAACTGCTGTCAGCCCAAAGTGATCAAGTCACACAGGGACACATCTGTTTGAAGCTAGGCAGCCATTCAATATGCCGAGCGGCTATCTATCTATCCTAAACCTAGTAATATGTTATGACTGAAAAAGAACTTCCTCTTCCCTTATGAAGGAAAGAGAAAGAGAGGGGGTACAACACTGGCTTGGGGCAAATGAGATGTTGAGTCGTTTCCTGGCTAATTAAATCATTCTAATAAAATACCTCTGGACACAACACAAGAGAGGAGGCATTATTAAATCGTAGCCCATGGTGTCAGCATAGAAACTTAAAAAGCACTGTCCTGCGGCTGGGATGAAGTTAGATTTCCAATGTAACTAATATGAAAAATTAATTATGGCTTCAGTGTTATTGGTATCTCCTATTAAAAGTGAGCGTTGTTTTAAAAAGGGAAGCTCAAAAGACCCTTATCATAGCCCGGCCTCACAGACAGCGTGATCAATCTGTTTTAAAAGAAACGTTAATCATTACAAACCAGTTGTGTGGCCTCCACCAGTGTAAAAGGTCTGTAGGGCAAAGGGACACATTATGTAATGCTAATCATAAAACTTCAAACCAAGTCAAACTTTTTTCTGATAGACAGCTTTTTCTGTCCCTTTAAGCTTAACTCCTTTTGTGCATGATGTTAGATAAATGGGATTTGTGCATCAATACATGCCTTTAGTCCTTATGCTTTTCATATATTTATGAAGCTTTATAGAAGCAGATTAACAGTTTTGTTGTGGCTATCACAACCAGAGATGAATTATGAGTATCAGTGTTTTGTATCCTAATAAGGGGGGAAGCACAATATTGGTACCATATTATTATAAAAATTAAAGGATTAGTTCAATTTCAAATGAAAATTACCCCAAGCTTTACTCAACCTCAAGCCATCCTAGGTGTATATGACTTTGTTCTTTATGATGAACGCAATCGGAGAAATATAAATAAATATCCTGACACATCCAAGCTTTATAATGGCAGTGAGCGGGATCAACAAGTATGAGCTGAAGAAAGTGCATCCATCCACATCCAGTCATCATAAACCTAATCCACACAGCTCCAGGTCATTAATAAAGGCCTTCTGAAGTGAAATGATGTGTTTGAGTAAAAAAAAATCCATATTTAACAAGTTATGAAGTAAAATATCTAGATTCCACCAGACCGCCTTCCGTATTCAACTTACGAAGAAAGTGTAAAACTCTCAAAATTCAAAAAGCTTATGTCCTACGCCTTCCCTATTCAACTTATGGAAAAAGCTTAACTGACACAATGCCAGTTCAGTTTTTTTTGTAATTTGAATACAGAAGGCAGCTATTTTTCAGATTACTTTTGCAGTCATCTAACCCTCACTTAAGTTAATATTGAAAAATGCTAATAATTTAAAAAAAAAAGTAAACTTTAGCAAAAATCATCTCAAAATGCATATGGAGTGTCTATTTATACTAAGTACAAATAGCGTCCATTGTTGGCAAACACTATTTACACTAGCTCCACCCACTGGTCTGGTTGGGCCACTCAAGTTTTAAAAAAGACACAGAATTCAATGTCTTCACTGGTGCAACAGTAGTGAGTAAGGCTCGCAGACATGACTTTTAATGCGATCGCCGTGTGTTCTCCATTTTCCCATCACATATAACATCAGAAAGACATTATATATCAATAAAAATGAAAATAATCTTCTAAAAGTGGAAATAAACTGCAAACGAGTTGTTTGATATTATTAAAAGTGTTTATTGGGTAGGGTTAGGGGAAGGTGTAGGAAGGGTTTTATTCTCCGCTAAGGCAGCATCCATTTAATAATTTTAATAAATAGAATCAGTTCTCTATGATAATATTGCATCCTTTAATGTACAAAATGCTGAGGTACAAATAGTATGTGCCAATATAAGGTATAGAAAGCATCTAATTACTATTTACCCTTATGGCAAAGAACTATTTTTACATGGTGTAAATAGAATCTATCGCTATTTTCACCTAGCATATCGCTAAGAAAATAGCATCTACAGCTATTTGCACTTAGTGTAAATAGCATCTATTGCTTAGAAAATATAAGCTATTTTCACTTAGTGTAAACAGCATCCTTTGCTATTAGCCGCAGCAAATGAACACCCATTCTCATACTGTACTGTTGTGATGCCTGCAGTAAATAAACAATTTTATGGTGTTCTTATAGACTGAAAGTGAAGGATATTTTTGTCTAATATTTTGAAGCACATTTTTGAATACCATCATGACAAGAGGTATATTCCAGTCACGAGAGACCTATTTTTCATTGTAGATCTGTAAGTTCTTAACTTCAAGGACAGCCTTGTGTTTATAATAGCTTGTCGATGGGAGCCTCAGCTTAGAATTATGTGCTCACAAAGTCCTTCTGCAGAGAAGCATTGCACCATCAGCAGTGATTTTCCCCACAATCTTATACTGCTGTGACCTCCCTTCCACACAAGGACAGAAAACAATCATTGTAATGACTATGTTTGACATCCACCTTAATGTAACCTCTCAATGTACACTGCCCTTGTAATGTCCCTGTACTATGGAGATTTCTTTCTTTGTTTTACAGCTGTCTTTAATTATTTTGTTTCTTTGTGTCAAAGCAAATTCAGCATGAAGTGTGACCGTGCAGTGGGCAGACTGAGAGAGTGAGAACATAAAGTCCTCAGATTCCCTTTCAACTTCAGGCCTCAGCACACAGCTAGTGAAAGACTCAACAAAGCAAAGGCTTGGAATGTGAAGATAAACCAGAGTCACTCTACGATGTCCCCAAGAACAACGAGATGGGAGGGGAGAGAAAAGGTGAATGAGTGCAGAGCTGAGGAGGTGAGCACTCGACTCTGAGCTCAAGAAAGAGGGAGCTACACTTCCAAGAATTCAGCCCTGAACGCAACCTTAATGGCTTTTCACTGTTGAGGTACAAAAACAAGAGTTGCATCTTCCCCTGAAAATACACAGCAACACTAAAATATCGGACCCGCAATAATTAGCACAACAAAAATAACACCAGGATGCTGCTAATGGAAAACCCTTCACATGATCCTTCACGTAGTCAGACAGTAATTAAAACCGCTCTGTCTGTTCATAATTATGTGGGGTGCTGAGATGCTACTGTATTGATCTGGGATTAAACATAATGCATGTCCTAATGAAATACCTACATTACTGTCATCAGTGCTATGATGGCTCATTAATATACTAATATCTGTTCTTCTGAGAGTTGTGAGGTTGTCTGTATATGAGAGAGAGAGAGAGAGAGAGAGAATATAAGACACTAAAAACTCCTCACAGGCCATTAAAGCAGGACAATGGCAAAAGACATTTTGCATTCCAGGTGAATATTTTCCATATGTTTCCTCATTTTATGCCTTGCTCATAGTGCATGAGTTAATCGTGCTGTAATTAAAAGTTAAGCATAGATCACACAGGTTTTTTTTTTTTTTTTTTTATCATTATGGCATTTGGAAAACCGGGTTACTGGTTTCTGTTGTCAGCAAACCTGGGAAAGCAGTTTTCCTGTGCTGTGTTATTTTGGTACACTCAGTGTTTATTCATATTTTGAATTAGCTTTTTTTTTTTTTTTTTAATACATTTTCAGTTTTCATTTTCATTTTCATTTCAGTTTTAGTAATCTTGATATTTTTATTGCTTTTGTCATTTTTTTTTTAATATTTCTATTTAGCTTTCATTTATTTTTATTACAGTTTTAGTAATTTTAGTGCTTCAACTTAAAATACTTTATTTCAGTTAGTTGCCAATGCAGCATTTCTAATTTTTAAGTTTAATTTTTATTTTATAATTTGTTTTGCTTATATTTTGTTATTTAAGCTTTATTTCTTTTAACAAACACTATTTTTAGTTTTAGTCAATAACAACACTGTTCAAAAGTAGACATGCATTCTGACAAAATCACATTTTAAACATATAAATGTCAACGATTTTTTATCTTATAGTAGATTATGAACTATAGTGCCCAATATATATATTTTTGAGAGTTGAGAGAAAGTTTGACATCTATGTTCAGTGACATCTATGCACGTCCTGATTTTGCTGAGTTAGACATGTTCCTAGGTAAACACATTTTGTTGATCCTGGAACAACATTCCTGTCCGAAAATTTAGCTGAACCATGTCCCTACCCCTAAACCTAAACCTACCATGTTATACTGAAATTAAAGGAAAATGATAAAGGTGAATAACACTGATGTTGAAGCACCTAACCCTGATTGTAAGCCTAAACTTGACAAACTGTAAACTCAAATCTGATCGGTTGAATGGAATGTTGTTCCAGGATCAACAAAGATGTTGATCCAGAAACATGTTGTACTTGGCGAAATCAGGTTCTGCGACATGGATTAGGTAGTAGGGATATTAAAGGTGCCATTGAACGTTTTTTTTACAAGATATTATATAAGTCTAATGTGTCCCCTGAATGTGTCTGTGAAGTTTCAGCTCAAAATACCACATATATTTTTTTTAATTAATTTTTTTAACTGCCTATTTTGAGGCATAATTAGAAATGCACCAATTCATTCTGCGGCCCCTTTAAATTCTCATGCACTCCGCCCACGGAGCTCGCACTTGCCTTGAACAGCATAAACAAAGTTCACACAGCTAATATAACCCTCAAAATGGATCTTTACAAAGTGTTCGTCATGCATGCTGCATGCATATGTGACAATACCGAATGGAGAAAGATGTTAGTCACTGTTTAGATTTTATCCGACTACGCCACCCTGGTGGGAGGCCAGGGAAATAACTCCCAATACAAGACACACAGGTAAGTTTTACCAACTGAAGGCAAGGAATTAAGGGAGACGTGGGTAACCATACAAAATAGACTTTATTATAAAATCACATTAATTAAAACTCTCTCGCAAACACACCCACAATAACAGAAATATAATATCCAGGGCCAGGATTTGTGGGAACCAGGCAGGCCGGCTGCAACTCAAGAGGTCATCCAAAACCCACCTCAATCCACACCAAGCAAACACCACACACACACCATCCAAAGAGAAATTGTATCAGCACACAGCACACTGTGAAACACCGCAGAATGGAGCAGCTAGCCTCCCCAGTTCCACACACACACGACTTCACTGGCCCTGGAGAGAAAGAAAAAAAGAAAAAAAAAAAAAAGCATTAAAGAAAAACAACCAACAATTAAGACAAATAACAATTAAATGAAAAATAAGCCAAACACCAAAATAATAAAGTTACTGCAACAGTTCTAATGCTCAGGCCTCCAGAAAACACCACATAGGCCTACAAACGAATAGCCAACATCAGAATGGCACTGGTGCAAGGCATCAAAAATAAGTAAATAAACAACCCAATACATACAAACAAGAAATGTATAAAGAAAATACAATAATGAAATAAAAAGAAAAAAAGCCAAAATAAACAGAAAACGAAACAAACAAAATCAATCAAATTAAACAAGAAAAATTAAATCCAAAAGCTTAACTGATAGGCAGCCTTGCGGACGCGTATCCGAAGCCCGCTTTAACAGCCCCGGCGACGTGCAAGGCAGCAAAACAGTATACAGTCCAATGACACGATCGAAACCAAAATATATCCGTAAGCAAAACAGCAGCTGCGTCACGTGAAATCACTAGCCGAGAACTGAACTCAATGTTCCCCTTTCCCTTTAACCTAGGAGTATGACAATTAGTCAAAAAAAGAAATAATTAAACAGAACAAATATGAAAGACAAAAGCGGCATACTTACAATTGATGTTGAATACTGGACGCAACGCTGTATGGTTACTCACTACCGGTGCCGCAGCTCAGTCCAGCGATCAGCCTTCACACACATACGCACCTGCCCTTGCTGCTATTACTAAAAGCAACACGCTATAAATAATACAACTTAAATGGTCGCAAGTTAAGTATCAAAACATACCTGCAAGTGAACTCCGCCACAACTTGCCGCAATGCCAAATGCCACCAGCTCCGCTCTAAATTAAACTATAAATAGCGCATATTAGCCTCACAATATGCGCATCACTACACCACCAACAAAAACTCTACATACCTGAATGGAAAATGGAACGGAAACGGAAATGCCAGGGAGAGAGAGAGAGAAGCACCCCAAGTCAGAAAACATACCTACCCGTCAAAATAAGGGTCCTTAAATAGGGCAGCTATTATCACTCAATTGGTTTACCAACGACACTCCAACCAACCAATAAGATGACGTAACTCATCCTGCCACATTTTGCCCCATTTTTTTTTAAATCGACGTCCCGACGATGACCCAACGATACATACTCATAAACTAATTCTGTCCTACGTCCCACGGCCTAAACCAAACAGAGATTCCATTAGATATAGGGCCTGGTGCAGTGGCAGCTCTTGTGCCGCCTTCAATGGCCCGTGGTAAACGGTGCAAATTCGAGTGATAGCCCGCAGTAGTTCGCCCAGTTCTCCTCAAAGGGACACCAGCCCTACCAGACTGATCTTCCGGCAAACTAGGTGCTACACCAGATGCAAAATTGGGTACCTCATGGCCCCTGCCAACTGGAGTCTCCCCATCCGACCCCACCGGCCTACTCTGTGGGGTAGCAGCGCCCAGAGAAACCAGCACCTGAGGGACTGGTCCCTGACTTACCTGAGAGGTTGCTGGCACCAACATAAGCAAGTCAACATCTTCTGATGAGACTTCTGCTGGGGGCACCTCATCCTCCACAACAGGGGGAGGTATCAAGGCTAAACCTGGACCATCCCTCTGGATCTGGGCCTTCAAAGCAGAGCGATGAACGACTCTAATCTTTCCCAAATCATCCACTGGTGCAATGGTGTATACTGCCCCACCCTCCTTGGGTGCCTTTACGACCTGATACACCACCGGGCTCCACAGGTCCTGAATTTTATGGCGACCCCTTATGCCATACTCACGCAAGTAAACTAGTTGGCCCTCCCCCAGTGGTGCATCACGGACGTGGGAATCATAATTTACCTTACGCCGACCAGCAGCAGCTTCCAGTCGTCCCCGTGCTCCCTCAAACGCCACCTGAAGCCTTAGCTGATGTTCCCTTACCCACTCATGCACACTACCAACCCCAACATCCTGGACTCTACCCAAAAGAAAATCTACCGGGAGTCTTGGCTCTTGCCCAAACATTAAAAAATATGGGGTTTCGCCAGTCGTCTGATGAGGAGTGGTATTGTAGCAAAACAGCACTTGTGGGAGACATGAGGCCCAGTCCATTTTCCTGGACACAGGCAGGGTACGCAAAAGGTTGTGCAATGTCCTATTAAAGCGCTCGCACTGCCCATTCCCTGCCGGGTGATAAGGGGTAGTGCGAGACTTTTCCACCTTATACAGCACACACAATTGCTGTACTAAGGAGGACTCAAAATTACGGCCCTGGTCAGAATGGACTCGACTGGGGACACCGAACTTATAAAACCATTCTACCACCAAAACTTGGGCCACCGTTTCTGCCCGTTGATCTCGTGTAGGCACAGCCATGGTGTACTTGGTAAAGACATCCGTCATAACCAACACGTTCTCCAGCCCTGAACGAGTTGGTTCCAAAACAGTGAAGTCTATGGCCAATATTTCGTTTGGCCTAGAAGCTAAAAGATGGCCCATGAAACTGCTAGGATGGAGTTGAGTATCTTTGGCAGCCTGGCACCGTTCACACTCGCTGCACCACTGCGCCACATCCGCTGTCAGGCCCGGCCAGTAGCAGCGCTGCTGCACCAACTCAGTGGTACGTTCCACCCCTTGGTGCCCATGTTCTTGGTGTAGCAGTGTCAGCACTTTGTGATGTAATACTAATGGCAAAACAACCTGAAGTACCTCTTCTCCCCCATCAGAGCGGAATACACGGCGAAATAACACCCCATCCTGCTCACACAAACGGCTCCATTGCCGTAGCAAATTTACCACGGCCCTGGGCAACTGCCGACGTTCCTCTGGGCTAGGAGGTACCCCACGCCACCAAAACTGCAGTGCCTCACCTATAACCGGGTCCTCCCTCTGTAGAGACTGCATGTCCACAGTCAAGTTTGGAAACACCGTGACTGCTGCTTGAGAACCCACCCCCGTTGTTACACCAGCCTGCCTTACCATGGCTGGGAGCGCTATACCGGGCAGTAATTGTTCCAACTCACCCTGACTAGAGGGGCCCTGCCGGGAGAGAGCATCTGCATTTCGGTTGCTTCGTCCAGAGCGATACCTCAACTCAAAATCAAAGGCAGCCAATTGCGCAGCCCACCGCTGTTCTGCGGCCCCAAGTTTAGCAGTATTCAGGTGGCTGAGGGGGTTGTTATCAGTGAAGACGACACACCTCTGCCCCAAAAGATATTCTCTAAACTTCTCAGTCATGGCCCACTTGAGCGCAAGAAATTCCAACTTCATAGAGCTGTAGTTTGACATATTGCGCTCAGTGGGCCTAAGACTGCGGCTAGCATAAGCTATGGGCCGCACCTTTCCTCCCTGTTCCTGGGACAGAACTGCTCCCAATCCACCATGGCTAGCATCTACCTCCAGGATGAAAGGAAGAGAGAAGTCTGCATACGCCAATATAGGGGCAGAGGTGAGCCTACTCTTCAACTCCTCAAAACTCGCCTGACACTGCTCTGTCCACGCTGCCCCAAAACTAGACTCTGCTCGAGCCCTAGGCTTACGACCCGCAAACTCAGCTACCAGTCGGTGCAGAGGGGCTGCCAACTTGGCAAACCCCTCTACAAACCTCCTATAATAACTGGCAAACCCCAGGAATGAGCGGAGCTCTGCCACTCCCGTTGGCCGTCGCCACTGCCTCACTGCCTCTACCTTACTGGGGTCTGTCGACACCCCTTTGGCCGAAATTACATGTCCCAGATAACTTACCTCTTGCTGGAAAAACTTACATTTAGTTAACTTGGCCTTCAACCCCTCTCGCTCCAGCCGACTCAGAACCACCTCTAACCGTTCTAGATGTTGTGGCACAGAGGAGGAAAACACTACGATGTCGTCCAAATACAAAAGGAGGGACTGACACTGCTGGTCCCCAAACAACCTCTCCATCAACCTCTGGAAGGTGCTGGGGGCATTGCAGAGCCCAAAGGGCATTCGATTCCATTCAAAAAGACCAAAGGGTGTGCAGAAAGCGGTCTTGTGTTTATCCCCCTCTGTAACAGGAACCTGATTGTACCCACTGGCGAGGTCCATAGTGGAAAACCACTGGGCCCCCGTCAGTGAGTCCAAGGTTTCCTCTATACGCGGCAGGGGGAAAGCATCTTTTCGAGTTTTTGCGTTCAGCTGGCGGTAATCTACACACATACGCAACGTACCATCTTTCTTTTTAACCAACACGATGGGGGAGGCGTAAGGACTACAGCTCTCTCTAACAATGTCTGCCTCCAGCAACTGATTTATGTGTGTCTTTACCACATCGTACTCAGACGGAGGTATCCGTCGGTACCGTTGTCGAACTGGGACAGAGTCGGTCAAAGGGATGTCGTGAGAAAGGAGTTGAGTGCATCCCAAATCACCTTCATGTGCCGAAAACACTGTATGAAACTTTAACAACAGAGACCTTACCTGCTCCCGTTCAATCTCTGTCAACATTGACAAATCAAGACTCGCAATTTGTTCCTGCACTGGAGAAAGTACGGACGGAATCTGAAGGTTTATGGATGCAGAAACAGATTTAAACTCTGAGACACCACGGGGCAAACTCACGATAAACACACTATTCAAAGTGCCCAAAACAGCGTTCCGAAAGAGCATTACATCAGTCTTACCTACATTTATAACAGGAACATAAACAGTACCTCGAACCACTCGCATTAGTGCAGGTGATGCTAAAAGACCTGCAGGCAACCCAGTTTCTGGTGGTTCAAAAAGTACAGTTTCCCCAGCAAAGTGGCCAGAACAAGTAGCGGCCACAACTTTCATTGTGCCGCCAGGAACACGACACGCACTACGACCCCGCAATCGCACCTTGCCTACCCGGCTATCTGTAGGGACAGTACTTACCTGACGACAGTGTTGTAATGCTTGAAACACTGGCTTAGAGGCCGCTAGCACAGGAGGTACGTCAAAAAGGGCGGTACCGTGCTGGCCAAAAAGCTCCTGATAACACCGCCTCAACACATTCATCCCCAAAATGCCAGGGACTTGGGCACCGGTGCCACCAGGAGGATCCCTAACAACCAGCACGCCACATCCTGGAATTATCTGACCGCAAAGCTCAACGTCCAATTCAATATATCCCACGTACGGTATCAATGACCCGTTGGCTGCACGGAGCTGCAACCACTGACATGCCTGGAGACGATCCTGGCCCCATGGTGCAAACTGCCTCAAAAAACAACTTTCTGTAATGGTAGACACCATGGAGCCAGTATCTATCAAACAGGGCACCTGTATCCCTCCCATACAAACCATGAGGTGCGGACAGGATGCCATTAAGTGAGGCAAGGAACCTACCGTCGAGTCATGGTGTTTCCCTACCGAACTGTGACTCTGCAGTTCGGCGGGACCTAGTTTTCCGTCGGCTGGGAAAAAGGCTGTTGAGCCCTCACTGTAGAAGGTAACTCACGCCGAGCCAGAGAGGAAGGAGGAATAACGCGTTCTCCATCGCATTCGCGAGCAAAATGGCCCGGTTTTTGACACCGTCGACAAATTAAAACCTCGGTACGCGAGGGCCGACGAACACTATGAGGAAACCGCATGCCAGCAACACTCTGAGTCAGTTGATCCAACTGTTGCTGCTGTAATTTTAACATCTCCCGCAACTCTTTCAACTCCGACTGAGAATGCCCTTGCACCCCATACTGGATGCCATAAGCCATTGGAACTGACTGACTCCTCCCCCTCGCGCCCCCTGGCATTCCCTCCCGCTCCCACCTAATTGCTTCCCCTCGTATTTCTAAAAGGGTAGAGACGGGCTGACGGCGAACCAATTGCTTTAGTTCCCGGCGGAGGGCACTATCAGCAACGTACTCGACAAACTGATCGCGCAATACAATTTCAGCATTAGGAATAGCATTAGGTGATTGCTGTTTAACCCTCTCCAGGAGAGTCATCAAGGCCAGGGAAAATTCCAACAGAGATTCCCCATCTTGCTGCCTCCTGGAGAAAAAGGCTTCCTGGAGTGCTACATACGATTGAGAGCAACCATACAACTCACGTAAAATCGCAATAATTTTATCTGGATCACCCTGTTCCCCACTAGGACGGTGTCTAATTTCTTCGCGCGCTTCACCTTCCAAATGGTCAAAAAGAAAAAATGCTTTATCGACTTTGGACAAATAACGTGCCCGCATACATGCCTCAGCCTCCTCCACCCACTCATCAATACTTATGCCAGATTTGCCACTAAATTTTGGACAACGTCTGTCCCTAGGTACAAAAACAAACCGGTCTGGCACAACAGTATCAATCTCAGCTGGCTGGGGAGGGTCAGGCATTGCTGCAGAGGCGACAGCAGGAGAAATACTAGGACCAGGTAACTCACCTGGCACCTGCTCACGACGCAACCGATCATTGTCGGCCCTCAACTGTGCCACTAATTCTCGCAACTCCTGCATCTCTTCCTCCATACTTGTCATAACTACTCACCCCAGAAATAGAAAAGGGCCACTAATAGAGAAATACAACTTGTCCAAAGGGTCAAACACGCACACTGCTGTTTTGCTCTGTGGAGAAAAAAAACAAAATCACAACCAATATCAAAACACAATTTTACCCACGTCTCACAAAACAAAACAAAAACAAAAAAAAAAAAAATCCTTGCCTTACCGGTAAACCCTGCCGACTACGCCAAAATGTGACAATACCGAATGGAGAAAGATGTTAGTCACTGTTTAGATTTTATCCGACTACGCCACCCTGGTGGGAGGCCAGGGAAATAACTCCCAATACAAGACACACAGGTAAGTTTTACCAACTGAAGGCAAGGAATTAAGGGAGACGTGGGTAACCATACAAAATAGACTTTATTATAAAATCACATTAATTAAAACTCTCTCGCAAACACACCCACAATAACAGAAATATAATATCCAGGGCCAGGATTTGTGGGAACCAGGCAGGCCGGCTGCAACTCAAGAGGTCATCCAAAACCCACCTCAATCCACACCAAGCAAACACCACACACACACCATCCAAAGAGAAATTGTATCAGCACACAGCACACTGTGAAACACCGCAGAATGGAGCAGCTAGCCTCCCCAGTTCCACACACACACGACTTCACTGGCCCTGGAGAGAAAGAAAAAAAAGAAAAAAAAAAAAAAAGCATTAAAGAAAAACAACCAACAATTAAGACAAATAACAATTAAATGAAAAATAAGCCAAACACCAAAATAATAAAGTTACTGCAACAGTTCTAATGCTCAGGCCTCCAGAAAACACCACATAGGCCTACAAACGAATAGCCAACATCAGAATGGCACTGGTGCAAGGCATCAAAAATAAGTAAATAAACAACCCAATACATACAAACAAGAAATGTATAAAGAAAATACAATAATGAAATAAAAAGAAAAAAAAGCCAAAATAAACAGAAAACGAAACAAACAAAATCAATCAAATTAAACAAGAAAAATTAAATCCAAAAGCTTAACTGATAGGCAGCCTTGCGGACGCGTATCCGAAGCCCGCTTTAACAGCCCCGGCGACGTGCAAGGCAGCAAAACAGTATACAGTCCAATGACACGATCGAAACCAAAATATATCCGTAAGCAAAACAGCAGCTGCGTCACGTGAAATCACTAGCCGAGAACTGAACTCAATGTTCCCCTTTCCCTTTAACCTAGGAGTATGACAATTAGTCAAAAAAAGAAATAATTAAACAGAACAAATATGAAAGACAAAAGCGGCATACTTACAATTGATGTTGAATACTGGACGCAACGCTGTATGGTTACTCACTACCGGTGCCGCAGCTCAGTCCAGCGATCAGCCTTCACACACATACGCACCTGCCCTTGCTGCTATTACTAAAAGCAACACGCTATAAATAATACAACTTAAATGGTCGCAAGTTAAGTATCAAAACATACCTGCAAGTGAACTCCGCCACAACTTGCCGCAATGCCAAATGCCACCAGCTCCGCTCTAAATTAAACTATAAATAGCGCATATTAGCCTCACAATATGCGCATCACTACACCACCAACAAAAACTCTACATACCTGAATGGAAAATGGAACGGAAACGGAAATGCCAGGGAGAGAGAGAGAGAAGCACCCCAAGTCAGAAAACATACCTACCCGTCAAAATAAGGGTCCTTAAATAGGGCAGCTATTATCACTCAATTGGTTTACCAACGACACTCCAACCAACCAATAAGATGACGTAACTCATCCTGCCACACATACATCGGATTATGTGAGTATTGTATTTATTTGGATGTTTACATTTGATTCTGAATGAGTTTGAGGCTATGCTCCGTGGCTAACGGCTAATGCTACACTGTTGGAGAGATTTATAAAGAATGAAGTTGTGTTTATGAATTATACAGACTGTTTAAAAATGAAAAAAAGTGACGGCTCTTGTCTCCGTGAATACAGTAAGATACGATGGTAATGTTAACCACATTTAACAGTACATTAGCAACATGCTAACAAAACATTTAGAAAGACAGTTTACAAATATCACCAAAAATATCATGATATCATGGATCATGTCAGTTATTATCGCTCTATCTGCCATTTTTCGCTGTTGTTCTTGCTTGCTTACCTAGTCTGATGATTCAACTGTGCAGCTCCAGACATTAATACTGGCTTGTGTAATGCCGTGATCATGGGCTGGCATATGCAGATATTGGGGTCATACATATTAATGATCCTGACTGTTACGTAACAGTCGGTGTTATGTTGAGATTCGCCTGTTCTTCGGAGGTCTTTTAAACAAATGAGATTTATATAAGAAGGAGGAAACAATGGAGTTTGAGACTCCCTGTATGTCATTTCCATGTACTGAACTCTTGTTATTCAACTATGCCTAGATAAATTCAATTTTTAATTCTAGGGCACCTTTAAAGGAGACACATGCACATGTATACACACGCACACTAATGCCTGCATCATTATGCATCTATTAGGATTAAATCTTTTATTTGCCCATATGTTTGCTTCATCAAGATCATCAGGAGTGTTTAATGTCCTAAAGGAGTCCCATCACATTTCAAACAAGGACTCTTCATGCAGCTTAAGGAATTGGCAGTTACATCAGCATGCGTGCAACATCACCATAACTACGCTATTACAACAAAATGATCAATGCTAATTGGTCTCTTTGGAAGGCGTTACATTCAAAAATGAGATGCGAGTCACCACAGAGCAGTAATGAAGAATTCATGCTGTGTCTTTGTGGCAAAAGGTCAGCCGTTAACGTTTGCGGCCACTCTCGCTTGCCTCCATTATCTCTGCCTGGACTGAAGCTAGTTTTCCCTCCATTTCTCATAAATACTTAACCTGCCCCCTCCCTGGATAGCTCAATGGAGGACAGAGGCCTCGGATGGATGATGCCCATAAAGCCAGAGGACTTGGGGTCTGAATCTAAAATCGCTCTAGACACAGGAGACAGTGTATATTTTAGTGTTAATTCACCTGCTGTGTCATCCAAGGCATCTGCAGTGCAGCACTAGCGCAAAGATAGCATTGCTAGGTCACTTAGCTTCAACCCCAGCCATCTTAGAGTGAAATTAATGTACTATTTCTGCGTTCAAGTCAACAAGAACAAGGCCACTTATTTTGGATGCATCTTTAAAGGACAGAGTATGCCACTTGCCACAGAAAGCATTCAGGAGAAGCAATGACCCGTGTGCTGTGCATTAATACCCCAAATTGGTAGCTATAAAAGTGTTTTGGGGACCAAAAAAAAAAGCACTTAAAAGAGACTTGCACAAAGAGAGTTGTAGGAATAACTCATCTCTCCCCCTGGAGACAAATGGATTTGCATGAAAGAAGTCCCTTTGGAGATGGGAATGAAAATAGCAGACCGAGTGTTTTAAGACCTTGAACCTATATGAAAATGTGAAGTAGGGTTGTGAAGCATCAAAAAGAGCCACTTTGACACTGTGTCCTAACTAGTGTCCTAACTAACTAATTCCAGTGACAAACAATTTGTCTGTCTACACCAGGGGCCCGTTCTTCGTACGCCGCTAACTCAGTTAGCTGGATTTGATTGATGACGATTTGGCATGATCTTGGATTGTTCGGTTCCCACAAGAGTACCATAATGTGAACAAGGGACAATAATAATGATTTATAATGAATGATGAATTGAATATAATGAATGATGAATTTGCAAATAATATTATAATGTTGTGTAGTATACTATCATAATATAGACACAGCCAGTTTTACTCATTGAGAGATTCATTTGTAAGGGAATAATATCCTAATAATTTTATTGGACTCTTAAGCCGAGTTCAGACTGCACGATTTTAGCCCCGATTTTGGCTCGCCAACAAATCGCCGACAAATGCCTGAAATCATAGGCAAATCGGTGCTCGTTCACGCGAGTGACAATCACGCGGTGTGAATGAGCAAAGACGCGATCTGAGAGAATCGCTGACGAGTCGCCGACGCCCGTGAGATATTTGGCATGATGACCGATGGCCGACAGCCAATGAGAGAGCAAGATACAGAGCAGCGGGGAGTTCGGGGAGGAATTATAGACCACTCTCGTTGCAGAACACACAATCCTTGTTCCTCGCGTATCCCCAACCATTTCCTCCTCCATATTCTTCTTTTCTTTTTCTTGTTTTCTCTGCAAATCAGCGCACAGGCAATTCATATTGTAAGCTCTTGCGGGCTACCATTTTTAATAATAATCCCAGTCTCACGTGAGAACTCCGGTCTTGCACGCGTGATATTGCGTTGTGTCCTTGTCACATCTCGCGTGTGTTTGGTTGTGAAACATAGTTTGCGTGCCAGACAGAGTTGTCGCCGATTCTTCCTTTTGTAAAGTCATGCAGTGTGAAACCTTCTGTCGCCGATCCATCGTGCAGTGTGAACACAGCAGCGACTGAATGCTGGCCAAGATAGTCATGCAGTGTGAAAAGAACAGTGACCCGACTACTTTGAAAATCGTGCAGTCTGAACTCGGCTTTACACACATGATGTACAGATAGTCTACACCATACGTGCATTAATTTGAACCACGACAACTATTATGGGAGTGGCTTGATGAAGCGCAGGAGATGCAGATAACTTCATCTTGACCCTTAAGGAACTTTAATTAATGCTGTTAAATCTGCTTCAAAGGTAATTAGTTGCTAATTACAACATTAAAATAAAAAAGTCCCTGTGCAAATACTAGAAATCGTGAATATAGCCTAAATAAGTGGGTAGGCAAATCATGTAAAAAAAAAAAAAAAAAAAAAAAACAGTGCTCATTTCATTTATCTATTATGTCATTTATGTCGTTCTTCTGTCATTTTATTCGCATGGCTGTTTCCTTATAAATGTCTAGAAATTTGTCAAGATTTTCGTAACGTGTCTTTTTGAAATATAGTAGTCAACATTTAAAGTGGATCAAAACCTTTTATCAAAGTTGTCCTAAAACCTTCTTTTTAAGACAACTTAGTTCTTAGGACAACTTTGATGAACTTTTTTGATCCACTTCAAATGTTGACTACTGTATATGATATCATTACAGTGCCGTCTTGAGTATAGATACATCTGTCCTTTTCAGGGAACTCGAGAACTACGTCTTTATTTGTTTATTTTTTATACTGTCTTACGTTTAAATAACTAAATTAAAGGTCCCGTTTTTCGTGGTTTTTTGAAGCTTTGATTGTGTTTATAATGTGCAATATAACGTGTTCATGTTTCGCGTGTAAAAAAACACAGTATTTTTCACATAATTTACTTATCTGTATACCGCTGTTTCCACTGTCATAAAAACGGGCTGATGACTTCCTTGTTCTATGAAGTCCCTCCTTCAGAAATACGTAACGAGTTCTGATTGTGCCAGCGGTTCCTGTGTTGTGATTCGACAGCAGCTTAGCGAACCTTGCCCAGAAAGGTCACGCCTCTTACCATAACGTGGAGATGCACGCGCTCAGTGTTATTGTAAACATGTCTTTAATTTTACCCTATCAATTTGAGCCGGAATCAGACCCGGTGATTGGACTGCGGGATGAAAATAACAGCGTTTCGACGACATGGCGACAAACACACTCTACAAATGCAACTCTTGTGTATTCCTGTGGGCGGAGGTTAGTCAAAAAACTGTTTTAGTGACGTCATTAAAGAAGGAAGTAGAGGGATGTAGTCCAAACTGGCCGTTCGATGTAGGCGACTTCAGTTAAATAAAATATCTCGCTTGGCATTGAACTTTGAGCTTTAAAATTTTACAGATTTTATTTATACTCTAACAACAACATTACACACTAACTAAAGTTTGAAACATGGGATCACGAAGAACGGGACCTTTAATGCTATGCCTGACTATTTAAGTGACTATATTCTGATTATAAGCTAAGTATTACACTACTGATGCTCAACACACTAGCAAATGACATCTCACCGGAAGTTTTCGAGCTTGCTGATATTATTGCGGAAGTTCTAAAGAACGCTCCGTGCATATAGCCCATTGTCCATTGTCGCTTTCAGTGCTACCATAAAAGACACACAAAATGATATTCAAAATCACATTAGATGCTTTTAACATAAATAAAACATATAAAGATTACCTGAGACTATCATAGCCATACTTTGTGTTGTTTTTCCAGCCATGACTAGTTAGGACAAAAACATGGAAAAGATACCTTTTATCGCGTGGCGTTGCATCGCATGTAGTTAGGACATGGTGTGAGGGTTTATTTGCAACACCAAATATTAAAATATGAACATTTAATTTAAAATGTATATCTAAAAGTATGTATTAGTTAAAATAATTATAATATAAATAAGTTTAATTTATTACATTTAATTTAACATTTATATTTACACATATATTAATTTAGGCCCCATAGTTATTTCTTTTTTTAATTTTTATTTTAATATTACTATTTTATATTTTAAAGAGTTTATATTAAATAATTTAAACAATATTAATATTTGATATATTATATTGCAAAACTGTACATTAAAACATTACATTGCACACCAGAATATTAAAGAAAATGCATCTCTGTTAAATGATTCATGCAGTTGCTGTCTTGGCCACTTAATCAAACCAACAGTAGGCAATATTATTAAGCAATCACTATTTTCCAGATAATTTGGAAGAGGGTGTAAAATTAAAAAATTTTTTATCAGACAATGGAGAATATAGAAGTTGTTTTTTTGTTGTTGTTTTTTTAAATATACATTGTGTGCAATATATCAATTTTCACCAGACTCCTAAACCCTCTCACCACTTTCCTTATGCAGAGTAAACAAACAAGCGAGAAACAAATTAGACCTATACAGTAAGCAACTGAATAATGTAAGGAAAGAAGTGTGTGGTTTCAGATTTAGTTATGCTTAAGATAAAGAAAGACAACTCTGAGCTCATAAAATCATTTAGCTTCCAATGGAGCTATAAGACCAAACCATGCTTGGATAAACAGAGGGCAACAATTCTAGTTATTTGCATTCAAGTGAAAATGTTGTACTTTAGGACACAATCAGTCACAGACATTTTGTAGATGATACTTGTACCAGCTGCCTCAGCTTCCAGCTCAATTATGTTCAAAAAGGTCATGAAAAATATGGGGTAAAGTGAAATACTATCATATAGCGGGAAGCTGAAGTACACAATATCCTAAGTGTACCGTGAGTGCTTTTTGAGGACATCAGTCCGTTCCTCCATAATTATTTGTTGAAATAACATTCCATTTCTCTGACAAAACCGCATCTGGGAATAACCTGAAACAACAGCCTCTGGATGCTTGCATTAAGTCTGTGCTCTCTGTGTGAATTAGTTTATTTGGAACATGATTGCGTCAAGAGTTATTCATTCAATTTAATTTGATTTAGAAATGCAGTCAAGGGATATTTTTCTTAACATGTTCAAAAATGTGTTTTCTAATTTCAGGAAACTTATAAGTTATGCCCTGCCATTAAGGACAATGAAAAAAGAGAGAGAGAGAGAGAGAGAACAAGAGAGAGAGAGAGAGAGAGAGAGAGAGAACAAGAGAGAGAGAGAGTACATTATCTACTAACCCCCTCTGAGAAATTCTCGGACATACCGCTGCTCTCTTATGAATCTCTTTCCTCTCCATCATTCTCCTTCTGTGAGCCTCTGTTTCTGCCTCTTCATCTGCAAGTAATGAGTGAACACTCTTCCACACTACACCTCACTCATAATTAGTGCTAATAGGCTCTCTCTGGTCAAATAAATAACCCTCTTTCTCTGATTAAGAGTGGTAAAGTGGGAAAAAGATCTGAAATTGCAATGCTTTGTGGTGATTTTAGGATTTTTTAAGGGACTTCAATTAAAGGGACAATTTGCATAGAGAGGTTAAAAAGAGGCTTATTAAAAAGAGAATCACTACAAATTAATTTTCACCCTAGAGTTTGATTGAATGCACAACCTTTGACGTCAATTACAAAATGCATGGGAAGTGTTTTCTCCTCACTTTAAAAGTTAATAAGCCTTTTTTATTTTGTATCCTATACAACAGTATGCATGGTAGTTGCATTTTACTGTTTACTATATACATATATAGTGGCCAAAATTATGTCTGGAAGGGGATATTTGTTTTTAATAACCCAAGAAGTTTGATTAAACCATATACATACATACATACACCTGGCACTCTAAAAAAAGATGGTTCTTTACACATAGTAACAGTTCTATTTAGAACCGTATGGCCCTGAAGAACACTTTATATGCTAAAATGGTTCTTTTGTATTAGAATTTAGGGTTCTTTTTTTCCCATCTTTTTGTTTTTAAAAACTGTAACTGTCAAAGCCACATCATTAATGGTTTTCTGGAGCTCAGCTATACAACTACACACAGACTGTCAACACACTCAAATTATTTCTTTCTTAAAAACGTCTATAAATTTTAACTTTCAAATTGTAACTGCCCTGCTAGACATTTTATGTTCCCAGAACATTCTCAGAACGTCCCCACTGGTGTTAAGGACGTTGCCTAGTAAATTTCCCAGTACGTTCAGAGACAGTCACGATGTGGAGTTCTTTTAAAGGTTAGGGGACGTTATTTGATGGACCTTCATAAAACAATCAGGACTTTCTCTGAACATTTTAGGGAACCATGTTTTATTTCTGATGTTCCCAGAACGTCCCTGCTGCCCTTGTCAAAAAATTGAATTGAAAATTAGAGCTAAATTGACTAACAAAAGTGGCTGTTCAAACAAAAACTAATTTTTCTTAGATGTCTTAAAAAAAATGCACTTTACAGGTAATTCCTGCATTATTATTATGAAGCCTTTTCTGTAAAATGCAAATCTTTTGGAGTAAGTCATTAGCTGACAACAGCACATGCATGAGATCACATAATTAAGGCATCAGCAGTTACACAATTACTGTCTTTAAATAAAGCAACATGCAGCATAACATCAGTGTTTCTGGCTCATCACTAACTGAAGCACAGGATCTACTCTTTAGCGCAATGGTAACCTCACAAAACTCACAACATAAACAGAATATTAAACACTAACAGATCTCTCTAGATCTCTGCATCTTCACTTATTACAAACCACTCTGAGTTTATTTCTTTTATTCAAAACTTCTTAATGAGGTGTTGATGTTTTATTGAAAATAATAAAGTTTGAAGTCATTGTTCTGGAGGTAAGCACTTGCTTTAGTTGGGCTCCTGGCCCTTGACATTTTAGCTTTACCTTTTCTACAATTGTTGTAACTCTATGTTTCTAAAGCACATTTGTTACAAAAAAAAAAATTGTGGGAAAAAATCTGATCAAATGAATTTGGTTGCTTGTTGTTGATAATTTCACAATTGTCTTATAGTGGCCTTATTCACTGATTTCTGAATATTGTGTTCTTTTCATGTTTTTGTAGCCTTATAATACTGCATAAAATTCTGTCCTTTGGATGTTTTGAAAGAATAAGACTGGTTAAGTGGGAAAATGAAAACCAGTAAGACTGGAAATTGCATGTGCTTTGTGGTGATTTTTAAGGGACTTCAATTAAGTGGCCAATTTGCAGAGAGAGATTAAAAAGAGAATCATTACAAATTAATTTTCACCATAGAGTTTGATTGAATGCACAACCTTTGACGTCAATTACAAAATGTGGGAACGTTCTGTTAATGTCCCAAATATCCTCTTTGTAATGTTCTTACATGACCATAAAATAACCAAAATGGAATGTTTCCTGAAATCATATAAGTAACATTATCAAAAGAGAACATTTTAGGAACGCCCCAAATTATGCAGATATTATTCAGACAGGATCATGTAGACACACACAGGCATCAAGATTCAGCGCATGAACCTCAACAATGGTGACAAAATTTTTAGATAAACAGATTAACTCTGAGCATCACAAAACAAGCTACTAAAGTCACAGAAAAGATTGTCACCATTGTTGAGGTTCGTACGCTGATTCATGATGTCTGTGTGAGTCTAAAAGACACAGCTCAAAACTCTGTTTTTAAAATAATAATAAAAAAAGAACTCATAAAAAATGTGAAAATAATGCAAAATCTAATGTTAAAATGTCAAGCATCAAGAGCCCATCTAAAGCAAACACTCACCTCCATAGTGGTGACTTCAAACTTTATTATTTTCTATAAAACATCAACATCTAATCCGTCACCTAGTAACGTTCCCAGAACGTTCAGAGACGGTCACGATGTGGAGTTCTTTTAAGGGTTGGGGGACGTTATTTGACGGACCTTCACAAAACAATCAGGACTTTCTCTGAACATGCTACCTTTGGCCTTCTAGACATAATTATCTTTACATAAACAAATGGAAGCAACACAATGTTACTCTAAACTCAAATGTGTATTTCAGATGCTGTCACATCCCCACAACCTCATTAGCTGCAGAGAGAAACTGACACTCAAAATAAACCAAAATGATGGACTTAAAGACATCATCGAGGATTGTGAAGCTATTTCACTGGAACTTGGCCTTCATTAGGGCTACATCCATTTTGTGTTTCTATTTTGTGTTTTACTTCCTTATGCATTTATTCATGTTCAGTGTCAATTGTCATTTGATAATGCATTCAGCTAATAACTGTTGTTAGAGCACTGTCATTTTTGATACAATTTCATAAAAGTACATGATTGACACAACATGCTGTTTTAAAAAAAATGTAAAACGCTGTTAGAGGCTACAAGACATAATAAGACCAGGCAATTAAATAAATAAATAACATAATATTAATCTTTAAAAAGGGTTCTATCTAGCACCAAAAAGCTATGCTACTTTTGTTACAAGCCGAAGAACCCTAATTTGTTACTGTTTAGAACCTTTTTTCTTATTTTATATATTATTTAATGTATTTTAAACAGCACAGCAACAAAAACAGAGATAGTGAAAGAGATCACTCCAAAAAAAAAGAGTTTTAGAGGTTGAGCTCCCTTTGAAAACAATGATTTGGGAAGTGAGAAAAGAAAAGAAGGTTGAGTTTCCAATCCGAATCACCAACGTACCACACTAGCACACGGTAACACTGCAAACTCTCACATGACAAATTTCCTGTCATCGCAGAACATTGGATTGAAATGGATTACTAGAACACTTGCAAATCCCTTTAGGCTTTGACAAGAACTCTCGCTCCAAGATCCATGAGAAGAGGCGACTGAGAGGTGGCGATGGTGGTGGTGGTGGGGGGGTTATGTTTGAAGTGTTTAAAGCCTGTTTTTCATCCCTGATCCTTCATTATACACCTCCCATATATATATTGCCTCTGACTGAATCTATTTACATTTCAAAATGGTAAGATAGACTATCAAATGCTGCTTCAACATTGGCGACATCACCTTCACGGCATCACAGGCAAGCTCCAAAAATCCTACGGCGCCAAGCAGAATGTGCTGTCAATTATTTGATAGAGGAAATAAATAAATAAATATCATGGCACAAAGCTGCGTGTTGCAGAGCGTGATTGAATAAGGCTGCTTTTGATACAAGCAAACGGATTCGTCTCGTTTGGTTCCTAAAACTTGCTAACTGAGGGAGAGTTCTGAGAGAGAAGCAGATGCACAGAGAAATATCTACATGCTCCAGATGCAACGTGCATGCAGACCTTTTGCAAGCCTTCAGACTGACGTTAAAAGCTTCAGAAACTGTTCCAAACTTTGCCTTCAGCTTCCACACGCAGACACACACTTCTGTGAGCCCTCTCTGTCTCATGCTTCTCTCACTCACTCTCGCTCGGAGACTAGAAAATAAATAAATTAAACCATTTCAGAGTCAGAGATAGTCGTTTCGCTTCAGTGGATCATCTGTAATTGTCACAAATGACAGAATCATTCAGACATTTTCTTTTTTGCATGCATGAACAACTCAAAAATGAAAAAGAGAAGGGGAAATGGATACTGGTAATTGGTTGTAATTGTCTTGTTTTTGAGATGGGGAACGGTGCTTTTGCAGGTCAGATGGATTTAAATGCAAATGTGCACTGTTTTTCGCTTCACTCTAACTTTAAACCTGCCTCGTGTAGCCACAGCCCATTGGTCTGGACTGGGAAGATTATTTCTCATTTCCTCTCTCTCTCTCACACTCAGAGAAATTGCCCTCTCTCTCAAGGAGAGAGAGAGAGAGAGAGAGAGAGAGAGAGAGAGAGAGAGAGAGAGAGAGACATAGGAAGACAACTTGTGCCCAAGGTATCTATAATTCTCATGTCATGGGGTATTTCACAGGCCATTTTTAATTTCAGCACCCTGCACACGAATACATGCATGAATGAATGAACGATCTTTCTCTCTTGCACACACATACATTTTCAATCCATTCTTGTTGTTTCACAGCCACAGTCAGGTTTAAGATAGACAAATAGGCCAAACAATATCCTTCAATATGTCAAACCCCTGAAGACTTCACAAGCAGCCACTTAATTTGTTATATTCTTGTTTTATTCATCTTTGTCATCTTTATCCTGAATTTTACTCCTCTTGGATCTTGCATTCTCAGTCTCAAATAGCATGTCAATACATCACCCAAAGTTAATGATCATATGATGCATATTGTGCACAAAACAAGCAAACACTATCTTAAAATCAGCAGTTCCCATCTGAGTGGCTGGCTGCAATTTTCATAAACCTATCCCTAAATGTCAGGTAAAAAAAAATGTTCTGATTAAGATGTTGGTCAGATAGACCTATATGTCATTCATACAGGACGTGTTTTGCTTTCAAAAGCAGCGAGATGCAGCACAGCAGAATGGAAAAGAGCGCAAAGTCTCGAAATGTGTTTTTAAAATTTGAACTTATTAACTCTACATGGCATTTTAATAATGTGCCGCACACACGAGACACATTGCAATGGTCAAAGAAGTCTACCACAAATGTACATAGAAAAACAATTACTGTAAAAGGCAGAGCAGTGGAATGTTAAAATGCCTTCATCTCAAACCCTAAAAAGCAGAGAGAGATATTATAACTCTATTATGATAGTCTGGAAATAACACAAATAGCCGAAAAATTATGCACAGCTGCTACTGTAAACACACTGGTGATGCTTGCCTTTTTATAGTTTTCCTTGTGGAACTTGAGGGATTTGCCAAATAATATTTGACATCAAACTGTCACTATCTCTTTCTACTCATCCATGTTTGATGTGTAAAATAAACAAAGAGTGGTGCTTCGATCCAATGAAATTTCTTTGTGTGCGGGGCTACTTGGCTTGGCTTGGTATACAGTTCTTAGTCAGAATAGGCCGCGAGACCATATTCAGAATAGATGTGAGGTTATAAGCAAATTTGAATATGCTTTGTGTTAACATATCCATCCAAAAAGTAGCTGCATATTGCTACACTGTTTACTCTAACCCTTATGAATATTTAGAACTTTCTTTTTCTTTTGAGTTCACAGCACTGACATATTTCAAGTAAACTGTTTCACTGTTTATGAACTCATTTCTTTTAATTTAGACTAACTTAAGTTTAACTGAAACTTTATTTCCCAGCATGCTTTGCCCATGGCACTTGAAAGGGCGAGTAAATGCTAAAATTAAGTGTTATATAATGTTTATGTGCAAGATTAATGGTAAAGAAGATTAAGTAGTGATTAATGTTTTGTGATGCTAATTTAGAAAAGTTTCTGTTAATGTGGGTTTTTGGAGAGTTACCATCATGGTGACAAGTGGTGCATGCTGCTTGGTTTGCATAAGCGCTATACCATGCTATTATTAACCTGTTAGTAATTCTTCTGAATTAGTTTAAGTAAATACTATAACTCATTTAATTTGCAAGAACTCAAAATAAAAGTTAATTAACTAAATAAATAGTATGTTGCTATCAAAATGTATGAGCTAATTGTTATCAAAATGAATGAGTTAGCTAACTCAGTTCTTCAATCTGGAGCAATTAACATGCATGAGTACTACAAACTCAAAACTTGATAGTTCTGCTTACTTAAAACTGAGAACATCATAACTCAAAATTTAAAAAAAATCGGTTTACAGTGTATTAAACAAACAATACAGACTTTATTAGTATAGCAACCCTACATTTAATCCTTATTTAGCTAAATCAAATTCAGAATACACAAAGTGAGTGTGGTCAAATGTGGAAACAATTCAAGAACCTGCTTTTTGCTATTAAGGCTGATTTATACTTCTGCGTCGGACCTACGCCGAAGCCTCTGCGCCGTAGGCTATGCGTCTGTTTCATAGACAGTAAAAGAAATGGACACAGCGACCCCATTGGAACTCAATTGAGACAAGTGAAGCCCATTTTTAGCGATTTTTAGCACTTCCGTTTCTGACGCGCAGACTCAAACTAAGCTTGATGACGTCAGCAACCTGTCTGACAGATGTAAATCTTCTAGTAGCTGTGCGTGCAAACTGCCATCGTTAATCTTGCAGAGACGGCGAGCTTGAGCGGGGAGTTCTTTGGCGTGAGTGAGCAGGAGTAAGTATTCTGATTAATTATTTTGTATAGTATTTTAAAATTTAACGCCAGTACGCCATATTAAGTTAATGCATACTATTGCCTGCGAGCTTCTCCTCCTGTCTGTACGGTAATTTCTCTACTGTGCGACAGAGAGTCGAGTGGTTATGACGCAATCGTTAGCCTATTTTTACAAAAACTGTATCTACGGGGCCATAATGTAACATAGAAGGTAATGGGGCCCTTTATACATTGTCGTGTATCTTTAGAAATAAATAATGGACAAATGGAGTCTTTAAACGCCTCAGATGTAAAGTTATTCACTGTCAAAGTGACGCCAAAATGAATGGGAGTCAATGGGGATGCTAACGCAAGTGAAGTTCTGCTACAAGATGGCGGCACCCGGCCGACTTCAACTTCCGGTCGACTTCCTTGGGCACTGGTCTGTTTTCATTTATACTTCTGCGTCGTTGTCCGCGTCGACGTGCATGCAGACCACTAGGAGGCAGTGTCCGCGGTCATGTTGAGTATCAAAACAAAAGCCGAAGAAGAAGTAGCTCGTCGTGTACGTTGTCAGAGAAGCTTACAAACAGAAACGGCAGAAAAGCGGCAAATAGGTAAAGACTTTGTTGCAGTTTGACTGTATGTGTCTTCTGAAACGGAGTGTTTTTTCATTCATAGTGAAGTTGAAAGTGCTCGCTCTTCTCCGAGTGCTCCGCGCTAGTTTTTTGACCCGAGGGAGGGGTTCTAGCAGACCAATCACAGCGCTTGCGGTGCACGTCAGCCACGCCGTAGCTACGGCGTACACTCGACGCAGAAGTATAAATCAGGCTTTATTCGGTTGAATGTAGCCTACTTTTCCGACTGTGAGCGTCCACTTCTGCCTAAAGGACCATTTTTCACCTTTTATAGCAAAGTGTCTCATTTCACATTTCATCCACCATATTTCTACTAATTAAAAGGAGCAAGAAATGAGAAGAGAGGAGATAAGTTCGAAACGAGATACACTAAGACAGCAAAAGCAAGGCAAGTTAGAAAATGTTTGACAGTGCTGCTTTGTGATTCAAAGCATGCTGTTTTCTCCAGATTATTGACTGCAAATGTCAGAGAGGAAAAACGGGTTTTGTAAGCAGTTAAGACCCAGTGTGCTTCCATGAAGTTGGGCATGTATGTTGTATGTTGCTGTAAGTATAGAAAGGTTTAGCGTGGGAAGTTGGTCCTAAGGCATCTTAAAGATATAAAATACATTACAGAACACACACTGTAGGTACACACACACAGTGGCAAGTCTTCAACAAACACTTTTAAACCGTAATGTCACATCAAGGTCGAGGCACTAAATGCGTCAACATGCCATTTCGGCCAACACTCACTCCCACAAACTGAATTAAGGCCATTCCACTAAATGTCACAATGTGGCATTAAATCCAAAAGCCCATGCTTCTAGTCACCTCTGTTGTGTTGGTCATGAATCTTGCCCTGGTCTAATTCAAAACCTCAAATAAAAGCTGAAGATTTCTCAGAATTTGACTTTCCCATAGACCTCTCGCTCTCCATGCGCTCTTGGTGGAGGACTTTTAGGGTGAGTGCTCACTTTTATAAGAGTGTTGCCAGGGGAAATCACTACGATTGTCATGCATTGAGAGCTCCTCTGGCATTTAAACGGAGCTCCTGAGACCGACGACAGTAACTTGGAATTTTCAATCAGTTTCTGAAATAAACTCTCCTCATCCTGGCAACGGAGTCAAGAACTCAGCCTTCACCCTGTGCCGACCTCACACTTACACACTCAGAATCTCACCCTCCTGTTCTCCAGAGGAAAGTGGTATGATGACAATGGCCTATATTTCAACTCTCTGCTCTGAAATCGGAGACTTGGAATAATAATAATGATTAATGTACTTGAGCTTTGAAGATATATAAATAAAGTTTATGGAAATTACACTATTAGGTATATTGGGAATGATTTTGAAGAACTTTTATTCAGGTAATACAGTGAGCACAAGGAAAACTATGTCCATTGATTTCATCATGTGAAATACCACCTATGATGGCTGTGCCAAATTCCCTTTTGATCATGATTTTGCATTATGATTCAGCATATGAATGTTTGACCTGGAGTCCATAAATTGATCATCCAACCAATTTTTGTTATGGGTTAATTTCTTTTTTATTTCACCCCTTGCTCTGGCTTAATAATATGCCAAATTTATGTTAAAATTGCACGGATATTGCATCAGTGTTGTCAATGTACACTGAACAGGGTCAGAAATTAACTAGAGGATGAGGACCTGCACAGACAGTAACAAATAAATGACGTAAGTGAGTTTGTTTTTATATAGAAAATGTGAAAGATGTTTAAATAATTGTTGACAGATTGACAGATTTTGAAAAAAAAATCTATCTAAACACAGGGGCTTATGCCATGTTATTTTAAATTGGAAAATGTATTAAAATAGTCAAATTAAAACAGCTACCCTTGAACTTCAGAGCACTGAACCACAATCCCAGAGAATAAAATGTCATCATACTGTAGGACTACAGTTGGTAAGGGTCTGCAAACTTTTACAAGAAACTGCAGGCTATTTCTTTGTTGGTGCATCTTAAACTTTAGAAAAAGCCTAGTATCTATTAGTAAGCAGCACAGGAAGCCTCATTCTATGAGGTCAGACTTTCACAGTGAGTCTATAGAGCCAACGATCATCACCATCATAATGTAATATCCACCCTAGTACATCAGCAGAGCAAGGGAGTCTCATTCTAGTAAATAAACAGCTTATTTTTCCCATCTTGGTGTCCTCAGATGATTCCTTTAAATAACAGGGTGGTTTCTCTATGACTCTAGCACCCTGCTGACACCATAAAACTCCACAGTGGTGCTATGACCCATGCATGACCCCTCTACATCACCTCAAGGCCTGACATTACCCTTTCAGAAAGTAGGGGGGACAGAATTCATAGATTGTGCATCAATACCCAGATATACAACTACTGTACACCAGATATGGAGAATGGCAAAGATTACATACACATTTGTTAAATTAATAGTTCACTTAAAAATGTCATTAAAATAATTGTCATTATTTGTTGTTGTATGACTTGTCCATTTTTGGTCGAACTATTCCTTTAAGGAATCATTTCAGATTTTACCTCAAAAAAGCACATGGACATGCATGGCCACCTCTCAGCCCACAGGAGAAGTTGCTGATTAGATCAGAGAGTTACTCACTCCAGAATGAGTCATTCAGACCACATGGCAAGAATGCCAACACGTCACATGCCTTTCACTCTCCACTGCCCCTAATCAAGAGCCCTGTTCAGCAGATGGGTGGAGGCAGGGGGCTTCCCACGAATAGAGAAGGCGAATCACTTAAATGAGATAAGCAACAGCATGGAGGCCCTCTGCATCACTCTCTAATGAGGGAGAATTGAGTCCTGCAGACTTTATGCGAAAACAGCTTGAGGAAGACTGAACAGAGGTTTTTCCAAGACCTTTCCAAGTGCATTGAGGGGAAAATAGTAAAGGTGAATTAACTTTAAAACCTAAAAGATAACAGCAATAGTTTATTCCAGAAAAACTGTGTAAAATTATAGTGTATACAAAATTGTGATTAATGTAACAAAAAAATAGTACATTACTCTAACAGAATGATAAGTAAATAATGATTATTTACAATATCCCAAGCAAACCCAGTCAAGCTGATCAAGTCTCCGACGCAGAACTTATTATACTACACTGCTCACTAAATAAATGTTGACATGAAATATTGTTTTGTATATTATCTTAAAACTTTTGCTGTGAAAAAATAGTCCAGTACATCATGCAAAACAACGGCGTGGCTGACTGCGGGACAATGCGATTGACCAATTAGATAAAGAGCCAAATTTAAGTGATAAACTTCTTAAGTGATTTAACTTCTGACAGCTTGGTAAGGAGCACTTTTAGGTGACAACAGATATTAAAAAGTTCTGAAAGCTGCAAAGAACAAAATTTTTGGAACAGAAATGTCAGCGTAATTGAAATCTGACAAGAAATGAGCTGCATCAAGACAACACTTTTCTCTGCTTCACTAATAGCATTATGTGTGCTTTACATAATTTGGTAACTATATTTTACAGTGCCGTAGTTCCACATTACTGCATGTACTTACTATAGTAATAACAATAAATTATGCATAACTACAAGTAACTAATCCTAAACCAAACCCTAACCCCAACTGTAACTCTAAGTACATGTAGTTAATTTATAGTATTCAGTGCTTATTTGAGTAATTACAATGTAACTACGGCACTGTAAAATATAGTGTAACTCATAATTTTTACTCGCTTTAAAGGGATAGTTCACCCAAAAAGGAAAATTTGATGTTTATCTGCTTACCCCCAGGGCATCCAAGATGTAGGTGACTTTGTTTCTTCAGTAGAACACAAATGATGATTTTAACTCCAACTGTAGCCGTCTGTCAGCCGTATAATGCGTGTCAGTGGTAACACAATTTATAAGAGTCGAAAAACATGCATAGACAAATCCAAATTAAACCCTGCGGCTCATGACGGCACACTGATGTCCTAAGACACGAAAAGATCGGTTTGTGCGAGAAACCGAACAATATTTATATAATTTTTTACCTCTAATACACAACTATGTCCAACTGCGTTCAGCACTCGGTTAGTGAGGTCTGATCACGCTCTGACAACGGCAGTGATGTCTCGCACTCATTGAAGTATAAGCGCGAGACATCACTTCCGCTTGGATGCCCTGGGGGTAAGCAGATAAACATCAAATATTCATTTTTGGGTGAACTATCCCTTTAAAGTTGTACAAGTTACTTAACCGTGTATTTGAAAATGGATTAAAAAATTCACAAATAATATACTTGGATTTTAGTGGGGTTTACAACTGTATAAATGGAAGTATTTTTTATAAAATAAGCTAAAATTGTTGGTTTATTTTATTTGATGATTGCATTTGCTCTTGTTTTTTTTGTTTTTTTTAATCATGCCTTCAACCAGCTGTATTGGCAGAACTGTAATGAGGATTTTTTTTTTATACAATGTATTCAGTATCACGGTGCCAACTCCAAAATGAACTAGACATGAGTGTCTGATAGCTTTAGGTCCTAATTTATCTTAGCTGCAGAGACATAGGCCTGTTTACAGAAAATGCAGACACCATTGCAGATTGCAAAGAAATGCCAACATATAAAGAATAAATCAACTAAGAAATGATTCCTTAAAACACATTTATTGCATTTAGACTTTTATTTAGCAGTCAAAACATATGAGGGTTTCTGCTCATTTATATGTATGACTGGTACACTTCTATTCACGGTTAGCTATTTTGAATATAGCATTCTTAATCTTCAAATCCACACACGTCTTTACCGTAAATCTGAATGAGTTGATTCGGTTTACATGTAGATTATTTTTGTCATGCGCTTCCCTGACCACTTCAAGCATGGAGTTTCTAAGAGCAAGCCTGGGGCAAAAAAAGCACTAGGAGATTTTTGGAGGGTCAAAAATTTTTCCTCATATTTTAAGACTTCAGCAATCAGAGCTAAGAGAGAGAACAGCCTACTAAGATATAATCACAACCTCTAAGTTTGAAGTATATGGTAAGAAGACTATTGTTGTAGTCTTCACAGTCACAGTGCAATGCATCTGCATTTATGACAAATGTGCCACAAGTATTTTCCAAAGCAGGTTTAATTAACCACCTGTGCAGGATATTTAAAAAAAAAAGAAAAAAAAGAAGAAAGAATACATCATAAAGAACTCTTAGTTATCTTGCAGAGTTATTAATCATCGACTTTAAACATATGGTACCTTTCATTGCATTCCGTTGTAATTATGGCGCAGATTATTTTTCATTAGGCATCACTCCCATCACAGATGGAACAAGCACATATTTTGAGCATTATGAAGCAAACAGTACTTTATATCACCGCAAATAACCCGGGAAACGGATTTGCCATCTTTGCAAATGGAATTACAAAGATCTAAAGCTAAAAATTGATCATAAAACAACTTATGGAAGTTTAGTTTTAACCATATTTAAGCCTGGAGGTTTTTACAATATTTAAATCCATTTTTTTTATGTTGTTCAACCCAGGTTGTCTCAGGCGTATACTGCAAGAAACCATGGATGAGCCATAGCTTTTTTTCTGTGGTTTTATGGCTATAGCAAATGCTGGCTGCTTTGAATTCAGAGTCACAGCGTGATACCTACTTTCCTGTTTGAGGTTTGAGCCAATGTTCCTAGAGCACAGTCCTCTGCCTGCATGACTGACCTCTCCATGACCCCTGTTCCTTTCTATGCATGTTTTCTACCCCTTTAAGTTAACCAGATTGGTTCTGAAGCTGGTGACCCCTAAGCAGGGGTATTTGTTTAGATAGATAGATAGATAGATAGATAGATAGATAGATAGATAGATAGATAGATAGATAGATAGATAGATAGATAGATAGATAGATAGATAGATAGATAGATAGATAGATAGATAGATAGATAGATAGATAGATAGATAGATAGATAGACATTTCAGGTAAGTAATCAGTGAGGTATAACACAAAGCTACTGATGTAACAGACCTTGAGAGATACTCAGGGACAACCTGTAAATAGAGCAATAACAATGCCTTATTTATGTTGAGAATCACAGAGGATGATTCACATCTCAAGGATCAATTTTATTGGCATAGTCAAAACATTTTCAAAATATCACATCTCAATGACATTTTTCTTCCATGTCTTGGTGGATTAGACATGTTGTTAACAGATCTCCTAGGCCCTCATCAAAGAAATGGCCTACACATAATGAGATCCCTTAGGTACTGCATACATATTTGAAAGGGTCTAGAGGGTGTTGGAAGCACCAGAAGATACAACAATGATACATGTCTTGCTGTAGGTCTCTATGACCTAATTTATACAGTACATAGACACAGTACTTCCAATTAAACATAATCATCCCAACAGTCAAATTGTTCTGGGCACCATTTTTTTTGCTGTCAAACAGCAAATCCTACAAACAAACCTCAAAGGTGCTGATGTTAGACAGAATGCATAACTCAGGCAGCCTTTTGTTTAACCAGACACAAGTTAAGCATTAATTTTGTAGAACACAAGAACGTGTTACAAACAAACCCAGAATAACAAAGAACCACATTCAACAGCATTTAATCGTTAACTTTGCTAGTCTCTAAGCATGTCACAAGCCTGACACTTTAACACACACTAACTGCTTCCCCTCCAGAGAGAACAGCACAGACGCTCTCTGATCTGAGAACAGGGGATCAACGCGTCTGTCAGGGGTTGTGGAAGAATAAACAACGTGAACAAACTGGTTTTGAACGATGAAGGGGGGCAAGGGCTGTTAAGCTGTCAGAGGAAATGGAATGTGCCGATCTTCCCGCATTTCCTTCTGCTGACAACAAAATATCACCCTAGTCTGGGAAAAGTCATGGTGTTCATTTTAAACACACAGATAAAAGTGTGGGTGAACATGGACCCTTTTTGCCTTTTCTGAGATAAGGAACTTTTGAATCATGAGGTGAAATTTGAATTGGCCACTCCCCACAAAGTTGAATTAGAATCTGAATTGGAATGACAGGATGAGGAATTTATTGAATAATAATTCTGGGAATTTAGTTGTTTTTCCACCTTAGTCCAGAAAAGTTAATGAATTAAAATTTATGAAATGTATAAACTAACATCCTGTTTGCACCCTCAATTCAAATTTCATTGCAATTCAAGAATTTCATTGAAATTTTAAAGGAACTCTCAATTCAGTTATAACTTTCATATAACATATAAATCATATTTATAACTTTATTTTCCATGTATGTTTGATTATTTTCATGTTTTTGATTAAATTCCTGTCATCCGTGAATTTGAAGCACACGCCAATTGCAATGCGCTTACAGAAATGTCGAGGGCGAATTCATACATTGTAAAAGACTATTTTATCTCTTTATCAGGTATGTTTTTTTGTCATTCATGTTGTTAAATCTTTATTTTATTGATTTATTCCTGTTCTTCTCTGCCTTTTCTGCATTATCTTTGCATGGGAGAGAAATGTTGAGGGCGAATGCATAGATTGCAAAAAAAAAAAAGACTATTTTCAGATAGCGTCTGTCTATTTAATCCATCAAAAACACAATGCAGACAACACCGGTTAAAGTTGGTGCCGTGACCCGGACATCACCAGATGCAACACTGCGAGATTTATGGAAGAAGAGGCTGTTTCATGATCCACCTCGAACAGAACTTGCATGTCAGCATGTTAAAAAATCCAGACAGGTGTCAGAAAAACTCAGTATAGTGATTGAAGGTAAACAAGTACATTGACCAACAACTGACAATATAATTATTGCTGAAAAGCCAAACAGAAAACACCAATTACCAGTTCCTGTCAGCGCTTAGTCAAGTTGTTCACTCTTCAACATCCAAAAAGCTGCAGCTCAGCTGGATTCGCTTAAAACGCCATCTTGCTGTTTTTCCTCAGACCCTTTCCATTTGGCAGATGACATGAAAATGTATTTAATCATCTGACCGGCCTAAACCCAAAGCTTATAATTTAACAGCCTCTGTTAGTCTGCCATACTTTCTCAGAAGAAAACGTCCATCTGCTAAACCTCCTCGCACCACCTCAGCCTCTGCATTAACCCTTCTATCTGACAGCTAGTTATTAGCTCATTCTCTCCGTATGACCAGTCATTTTGAACTCGTTTTTCATTAGTTCTTCACCAGGCTTTCTAATGGCTCTGGTGGTAGATAAGAACACAGCACTGGGTTAGAAGCGTAGGAGGACAGGATATGACAGTGCAGGGCCAGGCCCTATAAAGTTTCGGTGATGTTAAGAAAAATCTCATATGAAATGCCACGAAAGGCAGCTGGCCCATAACAGGAAACCGGTTCTGATAATAGTTATTTGTGCAGTGATAGGGTGTGGGGCTGAGAGTGCACTCCTCTCAGATAAAGGCTCAGGGAGCACGGCCTACTAATAGTATCCAAGTTTGGAAAAAAAAGAGGGGGTGAGTTAGGATGGCAGCGCTGAAAGCAGAGAAGAGGAGAATGAACTGTCAGTGAGCTGCTCCATCAATAGCACAGTGTTATGGGAGTTCTACAAAAGGGCCATAAGGGAAATGTGTGAAAGAATTGTCAATACCCTCTCTCCACCCGATGAGGGAACACAATCTATAATGCCATCTTAGAAGCACAACTCTTTCTTGTGGGTCTAAAAAAAGTATCTGTGGTGTCCTGTGAGAGTGAGGATTAAATTGTCATTTTGGCATGAAGCTGAACTCGCTCTACGGTCTAAAGCAGGGTCAAGGCCCTTAAAGCAGGAACGCTCACCCACTGCACTCAGAACCTGTGACTCACTCTGACTGAAAGAGACTGGCTGGGAGCGTTACTGTCGTGTGTGTGTGTGACAGAGAATTTAAGAGCAGGGGGTATTTTTAGGTCAAGCCAGATCAGATACATCTCATCTTTTCCAGAAAGTAATACCATTCCTTGTAGAATCCTAATTAATATTTCCTCTTGAGAGCTTTTGTGAAACCACTTGAAGTAGGCCTATAAAAAAATACCTGTGATAGTCACTGAGCTGAGGACATGATGATGAAAGCATGCTTTTTTGAACATGCAAGAGAATATAAGGGCTTTTGGCAGGATGGGAAGTATTGTTTGGAATTCCCTATACTCTGCAGCCATATTGAAGCTAATTTTCTCTCTTTGATTTGCTATAGTGGGATCCAAAAGTCTAGGATCATTGGCAAAACATTCCTTTTCCTAAACATTGTAAAATAAATGTTTTTCAAAGAGTTTTACAAGAAATAACTATTTGTCTTTCTACATCAAAATTTCAAGTAATTCAATGTTTCATCAGTCGTTTCTTTATTCAAATTATTTGTGTCGTTAGTAATGACAGAATTTTCATTTTTGGGTGAACTAACCCTTTAAAAGCAAACATGTTGAAGATTAGCTGATTGGCTGTTGATTCATTAATTGATAAGCTATTTCCTCACACAAAAAAAATGGCCTTTGGTCTCCTTTCCTGCATACCACAGAGTTAACAGGCATTTTTTTTCCCAGCTAAGTTTGCAGGCTTGCCTTCAAGTGGCTTTGCACTATTATGTCCTGTTTGATGTTGTAATGACAGCACTCGAACTCTGCGAGATCAATGAAATGGAGGAATTACATCTGGCCATCTGTATAGAGTCATATGATCATCAATGTCGCAAATTTGCTTATTTGACTAGTGACCTAGAAATAGGCCACTAAATAATATGTAGATTTTCTGTTTAACTTTTCTTTGTTTACACTTTCTGCTTTTTTCTTTCAAAGTTTAAATAAAAACAAAATCCCAGATTTTTAACATAGTCTCAAGCTTCTGGAACCCCCTATATTACCATGTTTGCACTTTTCTATGGAATAATAACAACAAAAGAAGTTTTTTTTTTTTTGTAAAAACTCTATACCTGCTAGAGCAGAAGATAGATTTGAGCGTGTTTATCTGTATTCATGCAAAAGGGGCTCACATACACCAACTGCTAAACTCATAACATTATAGAGGGAATGATTAGTTATCTTGGCAGCATTTTATATGAAGCCCATAAAATACTGCTTTCTCAAAGCCTAAGCCTTCAGCTGGATATATTGAATGCAAGACTGCCACATGGTCATTGTTACCAAAAGCCATTTTTCTCCTGGTTTCTATTCCTCCGCTCCTCTCATCCTTCTTTCCTCCTCTCCTTTCTTTGTGCTTGACTTGTTTTCCCTGGTGTTTTTATATGATTACAGTGTGCTTGTTTACTGCAAATATGGCCCATCTCTATATTTCGAAAAAAGTCCTGTGGATATTGTGTGTTGTCCCTTTATTTCCCTCACATTCTTCTCTTACATTTCTTTTCTGTCACTCTCTCGCACATGCACCACAAGTATTCACACACTTGACACCTAGGTAAGTCTCCTGACGACCGCCGTGTACCTAAGTGTGCATGTATATGCATATGTGTGTGTGCCAAAACATCACGATTCTTTCAGGGTCCTCTGCATCTGCCTTTCAAATAGATTATCTTTCTCTCTCTCACTGCCATACACAGTGGTATAGAGCATCTATACATATTAAACACGCATACAGACTACATAACCACAGATGGGTGTATTACTGAGACACAAGGGCTATCCATTTCATAGGTGGATAATTGGATCTGTCTTTGCAGAATAATTATAATCTAAATCATTTCAACTTCAAGAGTACCTTGTTTGTGTGGAAATATGTGTGTTGCATATGGCATATTATGGTAGTCAGGATGGCTTGTGTGTCAATGCTGTGTATGTGCGTGTGCATGAGGGCTGAAATTTCATTTCAGCAAACCCTTGATTATGAATGGCTGGAAGATGCTGCAAGGAATTACTCAGTCACTTGACTGTCCGAGTCTCATGACAGCTAGTGTGTGTGTTATATATGTCCCTGTGTGTGAGGGAGTGAAATGGAGGATTTAGAGGTCCACACCAGATCTCACAGGAAAACAGTATATATACTATCGTATAGATTCAAGTCATCAATACAAGCTCAGTCGAGAGCATTTGTTGCATAATGCTGATTACCATAAAAATAATTTTCAACTCGTCCCTCCTTTAGTTTGAAAATAGTTACAGTGTTACAGTGAGGCAATAGAAGTGAATGGGGTCAATTTGTGTATTGCTAACACTTTACATTAAAGGTGCAATATGTAAGAATTTTGCAGTAAAATATCCAAAAAACACCAGGCCAGTGTTATATATATTGTTCACTTGAGTACTTACAATATCCCAAATGATTCCAACTATTTGTAAATCATGAGAAAATTGCAATTTTAACCAAGGCTCCGGGAAGTGTGAGGAGTCGCCTTTCAATTGTGCCATACCCGCATTACCCTCGGTTTCCGGTTTTATTTTGTAGAAACCATAGATACACCAAAGACGCTTTAATATATTACATGTTTTAATAGACAAGGGAAAAACTGTTTTGATACATTTATAGACAGAAAACTAATTATTGTTATATAGCTCAATACGTTTAGTCTTATTGTTTAAATCTTATTTTCTTGATTTTTTGTGAGTACCGTGCTTTACAATGCCTCCGAGAAAAACACTATTTTGTCAAATAGCTAACATAGCATAATCAGATGCAGCTTTATTTTTAGTAACAGTAATACAGCACTTTCTCCATCATACAATACGTTTTAAAATTAATTGCATGCCATTTATCATCACAAGCCATCCAGCATTTATTAATATGATATTCTAATATTGATCTAGTTTACAGCAGTGTGTCTCAAACAAGTGTCTCACAGCAGCCGCCGAGCGAATGCACAGAGTAACGTTATAACATCATTTTCAACACACTCAAATGTATCTAATATGATAAACAGAGGTGTGTTACCTCATACTCATGACCGGAAAAGCGGAAGCGGCGCCAGCGACTGTGGCATAATAAAAGTTCCGCGGCTCGTGAGGCGTGTGTTGCGCAATCGCCTCGTTCAGCTCCCACAACACTCGGTCCTGCTCTGCTTCATACTACAGTAACATTAATAATCGCATCCATGAACATGATTTCTGCCTGAGTCCTATCCTGATTATTTTCCACTGGCTGTGAGGTGAAGACCACATGTCCCAAGATTCCGTGCTCAAACTTGGCGTCATCAAACTATGCCTTTGTTTTGAATAGGCCTCTAGCGACCTCTAGCGGACAGAACATTTTACATATTGCACCTTTAAGGTTCCATTTGTTAACATTGGTTTTAGTTAATGAACTAACAATGAAAAATACTTAGTCAATTAGTTAACTTATTAACTTAATGCATCAACTAACATTAAGTAACGAGACATTATTGTAAAGTGTTACCCATGAATGCATAAAAAAACGTTACTAACCTTTTCTGTGTAATGTTAAAGTTTTAACAAAAGATTTAATGTGCTTTTATAAAATTATAAGCTTCATATTTCTCAAAACAAACCATTGTAAGTGCCTTATTTGTGCTTTTTTTCAAATGAGGGACCACTCAAAATTATTCTTGTGGTCATCAACTTCATGCCAACATTATGTACTGAACTCCAAATATTGCTTTAATAAAGTGTTCTCCCAGCAAACACAAGCTGTAACATGTTTTGACAGAGCTAATCAACCATTCAGAAACCAAATGTCCTTATGAATCTCTAATCTTTCCTAGCTCTATTTACTATTGTTATATTTGACAAATTTGCCAAACCCTTCTGGTCTTGAAGGCTGTGAACAACACAAACATCTGTAATATAAGCCTTTGAGCAAAGGTTTAAGTTTTTCATGAGGGCTCTGAACCAATCGCAATCGGGAGGGCAGGTTTTGCTGGTCGGGGCGGAGTTTTCTAGACTATTTAAAGTGCGGCGGTGCAAAGTGTTAGAGAAGCCAGTGTACCTTGGAGGACACGTAAGGGGGAGGTAACGCGTTGGTTTTGGAGACCTTGCGCGATACACACAGCACAAGCACCGATGGAGAGAAAGGACCATTAGCCATAGTCCTGGGGAAATACGCAGGTACGCGTCCGTTCGAGGTGTTGTGTTGTGAACTTATTAACGTGAGCAGTTCAACATTGACTCGCCCTTTTCCTTTTTTTGTGCCGCGCTCTGCGCGACTGGCTTGTTTACGCACCCAGGTGCGCGTGGTTTATTGTGTTATGAGGTGACTACTATGGCTCTGTACCTAGACAGTGTTTTATGGGCGCGTCAGAATAATTCTAGTACGCCTCTATCCAGTATAACACTCACATAACCCTTTTGTATTTCAGAAGCAGTATTCCATGTCTCTCCTCTGCCCTGTTATTGATGGGAAACCAACTAGACCGGATCACCCACCTGAACTACAGCGAGCTACCCACCGGGGATCCATCGGGCATCGAGAAGGACGAGTTGCGTGTTGGTGTGGCGTATTTCTTTTCCGATGAGGAGGAAGAGCTGGACGATCGATCGCAGTCGGACAGCTTTAAAGACAACAACAGCCCGAGCAAAGACGGTCCGATTGCGCTTAACGACATCGAGTACTCGGCGTTCTGCTGCCAGGAATGTATATACTCCAAACTCCGAGAGAACGAGGACCTGAATGTTTATTCTGTGAAAACTTTATTGACCATGTGCAAACCCGGGGATCTACTGGAGTTAGTGGCAAACGCACAACCCCCGCACTGGGCGATCTTTGAAGGGGAGGACCAGGTTATTCACCTCTACAAGGGGGAGATCCGCAAGGACAGCTTGTTTGAGATCAGCTGCGGTCGACAGGGCAGGATAGTGAACAATCGGTACCGCTACCGGCCGCTGCCTGCTGATTTGGTGATGCAGAACGCGAGCGGGCACGTGGGGCTCAGCAGCGGCGAGACTTGCTGGACGAACTCGGAAAGTTTCGCAGCGTGGTGCCGTTTCGGCAAGCGGGAGTTTAAAGCGGGCGGGGAGGCGCACTCGGTCGAGCAGCGCTACTTTCTGAAGGTGCACCTGTCCGAGAGCACCGCGCACACGCTCATGTTCCGCAGCCTGGAGGAGATGATACGCGAGAGACGGCGAGTGGACGCCAGCGGCATTCTGAAGGAGCTGTCGCTGGTGACAGGGAAGGAATGAGCGCTTGGGACTCTCTGCATGCCTTGAGCAAGGGCTGCTTACCTTTATTTCAGGACTTTGGGAGGGTTGTGCGTATTTGTGTGAACATGTTTTGGCAAAGACAACGCCCCTTTTGGTTGTGCTGTGAGAACCGATGGCCCCACTAAAGTCACCCTGTACCTTTAAAAAGGAAAAAGATAAAACATAAGGTGAGCCCTCATAACAGTTCGCCCATGAACCGATGCAGCCCCCTCAAATTCTCACCCTAGCTCTGCTGCGGCAGATGGTGACCACGATGCGTTCATATGTCTGTGGCAAGCCGTTTTGACATTCATTCCTTAAGACTGACTAGTAGCCTACTTGTGTTTTTTTTTGTTACTAATACTCATTATTCACTAAAAACTATTCAAATAGTTTCAAGTGTCTTTTTCCCGTTGTCCTGGCAGCATTTGAATACTACTAGTAGCGTGTATTCCAGTTGTTACATTTTTAATCGTACTAGTAAGACTTCAGTTTGAACTAATTAGCCTTTCTGACTAGTCATTACATATGACAAGAGGAAAGCAAGCGTTACTAGTGAGATGAACAATGTTACTTGTAACAGCTGAGATCAATAGCTACTAGCTACTATTTTGCCGGTGGATCTGTGGTTCAGATACAAACTATTCACTTCCAATATAGGCATTAGTAACCATTCATTAGGTACTAGTTACTATTTTAGGAATAATTAGGCTACTACGGAAATTGAAAAAGAGAGGCTACTAGCCACTATTTGACTACTTTCTACTAATTAAAAAGATGTACTGGTAACTTTAACAGTTTAAAGGAATACATGTGAAACAGCTTGCCATATGTCTATTATTTGACTGAACTCTTGAGCTTTAACATTAAACGTGAAGCTCTGTTATTGCGCATCTGTCCAGCTGCATTAGTTCCTCTAAACCCCTACAGGCGACAACACACGAGCCTTTGTTTTCATTCTCTTACCAACAAATGCAGCGAACATTCTTCTGTTTTTGGAGTCCATATTTTTGTATTTCAGTTAGTACGTTAAAAGAAAACTGTTTTTATTTAAATAAACGTAGATTGCCCTATGAAAATTTGCGTTTGTCTCTAGCTCTTTTTCATACTGTTTTGCCTGCATACAAATGCAATAAGCGAGCACGTGCTGGGCTGAGGCAGCCTCACGCGAGTGCCTTACAGATGCATTATAATTCACAAATGAACCTTCTGTATTGTACACAGTATCGACCATTCCTTCATTTGGTTTTGGAGGATTTATTTCCCTTTTTCTTGCAGTCGTTTATCATTGCTGCATTAGTATGCCTTATGAGCAGCTGTTGATGATGCACGGAGACGCTGTCCTTTTGTTCCTGGCTTGTTATTGTTGATGATCATTAGCGGGTTTCTAACCTTGACTCTGAGACATTAAGTGAGAAAAGTCCCTGCAGCCACTGAAGAATTTCATTGTTACTTGTCTGTTACTTTAATTATACATATCAAGTTTATGGTTGCATTGCTTGTGGTCCAGAAACCATACATCCAAATTAACTGCAGTCTCCATTTTTGGCTGCAAGGTTTGCAGTAAGTAATGGGAGAGCTGTGTATAAGTGTGTCTGCACATAGACACTCTCAAGCACCAGTAAATATGGTCATGCTCTGTTTGTTTTCCTATTAGAGGCTGTAGGCTGCAGCTGGGATCATTTATGCTTTATGTTCAGTGTGGCTTGATTGGCCTGCAGGTCTGTCTAGCTGGACCCTTTACAGAGCTTGTGCTGGCCAACACTAACAAGTCATTCTGAAACTCAGTTTACCTGAAGCAAGACTGAAGTCCATTCTTTGCAGGCTTGCCTTTGTGCTGCAGGTTCCGAGTTTATGTAAAGCACAATGCAACTGTTTCAGCTGTGCGTTTATGGACTTGTACATTGAAGACACATTAGTTTCCTAAGTTAATCTAGTTGAAATATTGTAAATGTGTGTTCACTGTTTAAAATTTGTAGTCATTTCTCACACACACCCCTTACTGCTTATTCTCTTTGTGTGTGTGTTAATCATGAGTCCTCATCTTGCACAACATGTTAGGTCGGGTGTGCCAGTTTCGGCCGTTAATATGGGAAACGGGCGATTGTACAAATGAATAAAGACAAGTGGGACAGGTTTCTAAAGGCTTGGGAAAGATTGCTCACCAACTGTCAGATGAGTTCATTGTAGATGTTACAGTTGAATTCAATGAGCGTCTGCAGCACTTTTTACATCTCACAAACTATCCACAATCAAGTTTAACCAGGCAATTCAAAAGTATTTCAATGAATTATCATTCCTTTTAGTGCAAATATGCTTCTTTTCTATCTAAATTGGGCTCATTGTTATATGCTTTTACCACCCATGGAAAGCAGAGGCATTGAATTTTAACAAATAGATTTTTGTGTACACTATTGACTATGGCAAAAGTTATTCATCAAATTACATAGAAAAACATATTTATATACATGCTGTAGTCGAGCACACTCATATTAGTGGAATGATGCTGTACAATCATAGTAAAGTATGTCAGATCTTGGCATTCTGAGGCATCTTCCACCATCTAAAACTCAGAACTGAGCATTGTAGTATATACTCTGACGCTGTACTGACTATTATTTACACACTCATTTTCTTTGTCCCAGAGCATGTCATCACCAGTTTTGTCTCCACCGCATTGTTGTTCACCCAGCAGCCCCAGTAACCCACTTTTTCACTAGACGTTTTAAGGGATCCCCTACCTTGACTTTCCCCCACCCCCGCCTCATTTTCCCTTTCTCCAGGCCTGACAATCTGTCACCTGTACCGATTTGCTTTTTTTCCTGAAGCTGGAAATTTAGGATAGTGGGGCAACGGGCTATATGTGGAAATTGAGGACAGGAGTGTAGGAGCGATGGGCTGAGGGAGAAGATGTTGCCAATATGAGCTGAACAGAATATCTTTAGCCTGAAACAAAGTCTGCCTCTCAGTGATATACCATATGTGTGCCGTCCTGTTTGTGTGTGTCTGTCACACTTCGTAACCTGTTACTGGGGAAACCTCAGCCAGTCATTTAGCTTGCATCTACTGAATATTGTTTTACTTGAAGCCTGGAGAGAGGATGAATGCGTATCCAGGCTCTTTAACGGAGAGCTTGTTGTTTTTGTGTTGATTAAAGAACTAACGATAATGCATTCGCTTCTGCTGAGGGAGAATTATGCATAGCATCTGTGAGCCGCAGAAATCCTGCCTCCCTTTCAGACTCGATCGGATATTCATTTAAACCAGCAGGCTAGCTGGTAATCTGGCCTCAGGAGGAGAGGAATTTAGGAATTTAGCCTCATTTGTGTATTTTTTTTTTTCTGTCTTTTTGTCAATTACATCTGACAGCAATTTAAAAGAATTTGTCTTGATCATCTTATTTTGGCGTGCTAAGAAGAAATGGCCATGTGTGTTTTTTTTTTTTTTTTTTTTTTTTTTTTGGACATAATACCATTGTCTTTCCTGTTAAAATCATACACTGTAAAAAATATTTTTTTCAAATTGGTGAATAAAACAGATTGTCAGTCTTTCTACTTCAAAATTTCAGATATAATTAAATGTGTTACTTGCAGTTACTTTGTAATTTGTGAAATTTGCTAGCAATTTCTGAGTGAAAATAGTTCTACACAATTTTTTTTTTTCTTCATTGTATCTTTATATCACATTCAGGTCCCAATACTGTTTTTTTCTTTTTTTTTTAAACACTGTATTTGTTAATTTGTTTAATAGCATGTAATCTAAATAAGAGTCAAAGCCACTTCTATGAGTTGTGGTACTTGACAAAAATGATTGGAAAAGCGAAATGAAAGAGAGACTGAAACTGATGCTGCAAATTTAGTCTCTTTAATAGGCTTACAGCAGTTTCAGTAGTGATTAAATTATAATATGGTGACATATTAAAACCTATTGTAACAGCGATGTATCCATAGTTAGTGTTGGATATATTGCTATATCCAACACTTAACTACCATGTTGTTTTGCACCTTCTTTGAAGTACCCTGAAATACACTAGAGGTGTAATTGGTTCAAGTTTCTCATGGTTTGGTATGTTGTTGTGTGTTTTTTTTTTTTTTTTTTTTTTTTCACGGTTTCGGTACTGTTCGGTTCGAGGGTGGGGTCATGGGGGGGTTTGGATGAGTGGCAGTATTCTTAATGCTTGCAATTAGAAATTTCCAGAAGAATTCAGTACTATTTAATAACAAACACTTGAACCATTGCCTTAAAGGATTAGTTCACCCAAAAATGAAAATAATGTCATTTATTACTCACCCTCATGCCATTCCACACCCGTAAGACCTTTCGTTAATCTTCGGAACACAAATGAAGATATTTTTGTTGAAATCCGATGGGTCAGTGAGGCCTCCATAGCCGGCAATGACATTTCCTCTCTCAAGATCCATTAATGTACTAGAAACATATTTAAATCAGTTCATGTGAGTTCAGTGATTCAATATTAATATTATAAAGCTACAAGAATATTTTTTGGTGCACCAAAAAAACAAAATACTAACTTATTTAGTGATGGCCGATTTCAAAACAATGCTTCAGGAAGCTTCGGAGTGTTATGATTCTTCTGTGTTGAATCATGATTCGGATCACGTGTCAAACCGCCAAACTGCTGAAATCACGTGACTTTGGCGCTCTGAACCGCTGATTCGACGCGCTGATTCATAACGCTCCGAAGCTTCATGAAGCAGTGTTTTGAAAACGGCCATCACTATATAAGTTATTTTGTTTTTTTTGGCGCACCAAAAATATTCTCGTCACTTTATAATATTAATATTGAAACACTGTACTCACATTAACTGATTTAAATATGTTTTTAGTACCTTTATGGATCTTGAGAGAGGAAATGTCATTGCTCCCTATGCAGCAGGCCTCACGGAGCCATCGGATTTCATCAAAAATATCTTAATTTGCCTTCCGAAGATTAACGAAGTTCTTACGGATGTGGAACGGCATGAGAGTGAGTAATAAATGACAGAATTTTCATTTTTGGGTGAACTAACCCTTTAACTTTTTTTTAAATGACTAAATAAACATTTTAACGTAAAAATGCCTGCATTATGCTACTTTACATCTGGTAGTGAACAGAATGGTTAGTTTTTGGGTTTTTTTTACCGAGAACTGTTACATGGTTGATCAATGGTAGTACCGCCACAAACCATTATTCTAAGGCACATCCCCATATTTCTTCTGCATATGGAAAAAGATAATCAATCATTTGTTAATCTCTATGGCGTAATGATTCTGTACTGCTATGGATTCACTGAGATGGATTCACTGTAACAAGACATGCCGAATTGGTCAGAGACACAGTGTGTAGGGAATCCTTAGAGAGTAGATTAGACTCTACTGTAGGTCATATCATATTAGAGGCTCTTTTTATAATGCCACACCATAATGCGCCACATTGCAGAATTCAGCAAATTCTGTTTCACGCTTATGAGCTAGAGACCGCTGCTGGCTGTGAAAGAGCGCTGTCTGATCAAAATTCAAGCAGAGTTCCAGAAAGCATCTACAATGACTCAACAAAATCAACATATAGTGTGTGAGGCAAGCAGCCAGCTAAGACTTGCATTTTAAAACACAGAAACCATTATTTTTTCCAATCGATCATCACGTCAGAGTGTGTGAAGACCTGTTTAGAACCAGCAGCTGGACGCTGCTGGAGATGTTGTGCCACCTGTAGAACAATGAGGTAGATTGTTTACGCAACCCCCAATAGCCTCATTATGTTAATGCTTTGTGTTCTTGAGCGAGTCCCTGCAGACCCCGACAGTCTCCCATTCTCCCCTCCTTTTTATGTTTACTCCGCTCCTACTAGGCTCACATCGGCTTACGCTGGGCCACGCCAAAGTTCTTGGTCTGTACCCAATTACTGCAGAAGTGTTTGCTCCTTGCACTGTCTCCCTCTGAATCGTGCTGTGAACATGGACAGCAATGGCAGGGGAAAAACAAACTGCCTCATGAAAAATGACAGCTCTCCTTTAAAAAAAAAAATGAAGCAATCTCTCACCAATTTCTCTAAGGTGTGGATCAGAGGAGGCCCGTTTCTTTTGTGAGGTGACATGAGTGTAGTTGTGGCTGGGGAAAAATAGAGATTTCATAGCTGTTGGTGATGGCAGAGAAGGGGCTCATGTGAGACAATTGTTGATTCTAGTCCTATAGGAAAGAAACGTCACTTTAGATCTCTTTAATATCTTAATTGTTTCTTCTAGACAGTAATGAGATTGAATGGAGAGCAAATGGAGACTTTTGCTTATGCTTCGTTTTTTTTTTTTTTTTTTTTTTTTTTTTTTTTATGTTCTCAGTGTTGTTTTGGACCCTGTTGACACTTTGTTGCATTGAGAAAAACATTTTTTCTTTTGTGTTCCACAGAAGAAAGAAAGTCATACATGTTTGGAATGACATTTCTACTTTTAATTACACTGTAAACAACTACTTCTGTGGCTGGTTCTGTAAAAACTACACAGATTTAGGGAAAATACTGTTGTCACTATCTGAATTTTCAGGGGTCAGAAGTATTTTGTGTATTTAGCGGATAATCAGCTTTTCAGCCTTTTTTTTTTTTTTTTTTTAATCACTTCATTGCATTTCTCTTTTTTTTTCTCTCTTTTATTTTGGAGACATATGTTTCCATTTGTATGTCTCCTAAAAAATTCTAGGAGAAACATCTGGGACAAAGTTGATTCTTGAAGGAACGGTCCACAAAAAAATAAGTTACATAAATAAATAAAAATTAATCGTTTATTCACCCTCATGCCAACCCATAAATTGTATGACTTACTGATTTTTTTTATTTTTTTATTTATTTCTATTTTAAGAAAATATTGGCTTTTTCAATATACAGTATAAAATTTCAATAGAATAAAAAGTGAATGAGGACTGGAGCTGTCAAGCTCCAAAATGACCAAAACCACTTTTATGATATTTTTATGGCGCTTTTTTGTCATTTTAACAGCTTCAGCCCATATTCACTTTGATTAAATGGAAAATAATAGGATTCTTTAAAAAAAAAAAAAAAAAATTGTGTCCCAATCAAGATGTCAGACTAATTTAGGATGACATAAGATATTAGTAATGACAATTTTCTTGTTTGGATGAGCTATCTCTCCATTTAAATCTATGAAGCAGCAAGGTCTGACTGCTTAAATTCTTCTCCAGAGTGTTTCTGTGTTACATCTACATATTGAGCATAGCACTGCTACTAATATTATACAGTTTTAATTGGTTTTGTCACACTCAAAATATTTGGCAAAACAAATCAAGAGGAAACTTAATTTAGCAGTTGGGGCACCAGCACTCACTGACACACTCAGTCGTGCCCATAACTTTCCGTTCCTCCTCTCATATTTCACCTGCTCTCTCTGTCTCTGAGTTAATGAGAGAGTCAGAGGTACAGGATCAGATGCACTGCTCTCTCTGCTGGACCGAGCACAACTCCATACCTTTTGTTTCTCCTCTTCTTTCTCACGCTTTCCCATTTTTTTTTCGCCCTCAGGATTTGTTATATTTCACACACTGGCACATATTTGTTCTGCAATTGTTAGCACTGCTGCCTTTATATACGGATATTTGCCCCCCCCTCCCATTTCGCATCTTGTATTTCTCCATGCTTTGGCTCGTTTGCCCTTTCTGCCAAAGCCAATCACACAAACTATTGCTGCAGGTGTTATATAACACACATCACATACCTGCCATCTAATGCTTGCACAAACGCTCGTAGCGTACATTAGTTTGCCTTTCTCTTGCTCTCATTTTCCCTGTTTTTCCTTACTTACTCAACCTTTCCTCATTCAGTGTCTCACTTCATTGTCCTCCTCCTCCAGTTAAGCACTGCATTTATTTCTCAGCTTGACCGTTCTTTGACCGGGAGAACTTTCCCCCCTACATTTTATCAGTTGCTCCTCCATAACAGCAATCACACACCCCACAGGTGTCCCCTGCATACCCTGCTTCTATTTTTCTCTCAGCACTAAATCGCCAAAGTCACAGAGACAATGTCATGAGGATGACAGAGCTTGATTGGAGATGGACACAGCGAGAGAGAAATGAGTGTATTCACAAATTAGAGGCAAAGGAGGGTTTTTGGCTCTTAAATTACACTATATCTACAGGTGGACTTTTGATTAACCAGTATTTCATTTTGGCTCATTTACTTGTGTATAGCATTGACAAATGACGTTCAGCTCTGTTAACAGTTCTTGCATGACAAACAGCGTAAAACGGATAGCATGACAAGCGCTGTCCAATTCTCGCACAAATGGTTCATTTTAATGAATCAACTAATACAGCACAACCTGTTTAGTCTAATTCCTGAAAGAATGACTCTAATGATTAAGTTTTTTTTTAGTCAATCAAACACATACAGCACAACTATCCATCCATTCATTCTCCAAACCGGTTATCTTTTGTAGGGTCGTGACCAGTTTAATCCAGTTCCTGAACAAATTACTCTGAGTTGTTACTTTTCAGTGAATCAAACATATGTGCAACCAATATAGACTGATTCCTGAAATTGGAATTGTCTTAAAGGTGCTACAGAGGATCTTTTCGTCGACTGAGAAACCAAAGACTGTTAGTGAGTTTTTGAAATGAGCGCATGCGTAAGAACAACCCCCCTTCTTCACAGCTCATTTCGAGGGAACGCCTCCCAAAACTCGGGCACGAGTATTGGAACACGAGTGTTTACCACCGGCATTCGCTGTGTCGTGTTAGTGGATTCATTATGTCGGACTCACCGCATGTAACTCATAATCTGCAGTTGTTACTCCTGTCTCCTGACAAAAACATTGCATTGCAGCGCCTGTGGAGTGTGGAAAGTTACTGAAGCGCGCAGCTGCGCACGTCTCTCACAAGGAACGTCATGGCAGTGATTGACAAGCCAGAGGGCCAATCGTTTACGCGATGATCGCGTAAACCAGGGGTCATCAACTATATTTGTCCAAGGGCCAGAATTTTTCTCTGCAGACACTGTAAGGGCCAGATACTCGTAATATAAAATAAAATTCGAATTGTATCCTAATATGTTATTATTTGATATACTAATTCTAATTCCAAATTTATTTTATTTTTTACATATTACCTGTACTGCAGCAAGCCACCAGGGGGCGATAGCGATATTTTAGGCTTCATATTTGTGAGGCTGTCAAGCTGTCCATCACTGTCACGCAATTGTGCGCTAATCCCAGGCAAGGAAAATTTTGACATTTGTGAAAAAATGAGCACGTGAAACAATAAAAGATGTTCAATGAGAGAACGCGTTTATCGTCATTCTTGACTGAAGGCAGGCTACGGCACAAGCTACTTTTCAGAAGGGTTTTTTTTTTTCGTTAGATTTAAAAATAAACAAATATGGAACGGACCCGAATATTCAAATATTCGTTTGGTGGGTTGGTATTCGATTTGAAAATTTGACATTCGAATATTTTTTTATTTTTATTTTTTGCACACCTGGGATCCCCCGCGAAACGATTCTCATTCCCCCTTGAATAAGGCCGGCGACACACTGGCTGCGTGAGCGTCTCAGCTGCGTGGCGTGTCTGTTTTTATTTCGGCTCCCATATTTAACAGGTTGGAGTTTGCACACTGAGACACGCGTCTCAGGCGCGCTCGAGCCACGCGGAAAACGCGTGCATGCTAGAAATAGAACCGACGCGTGTTCCAGCAACGGGAGTGTTCAGAACAGCGGAGTTTGTATGGACCGAAGTGCATGTCTGAGCTTGTGTTTTGTTGCTTTGACACTGTGGAAAATACAATAATAGAAACAAAATGTATTAGCATTTTTACCCGTTATTATCAATCTAAATTAATCTCGTTTTTAATTTAACTTAATTTCGTTTTTCTTTATTTAAATTTCATTTTTCTTTATTTAAATTTCGTTTTTTCTTTATTTAAATTTCGTTTTTGTTTATATAAATTTCGTTTTTTCTTTATTTAAATTTCGTTTTTTCTTTATTTAAATTTCGTTTTTCTTTATTTAAATCTACCCTTACTGTGCCAATTTGTTAGTCAGAAAAATATTAGACTACCTTAAAAGTATTGCTTAATTTAACAGACCTGTGTGTGTGCGTTTTATATCACTAGTGCAGTGTCCGTTCTCGGAGCATAAGCCCTGCCCGCGTGAGGTGCGCCGCTTCCCGCTCGCGCTGTTCTGACTGTAGTTTACTAAAAGTTTATTAATTCTGAATGTGTCCCGTCTCGCGTGTCCATCTATATTGCACCAAATGCGACACTGCACTGCCTTGTGAAGTCGATTGGATGAACGGTTCTCGAAATAATAAAAATGCAAACGGACATACAGACACAGATTCCTGCCTTTATTAGAGAGAAAAATATGTTCAGCCCCTCTCTCCGAAGAGTCGATGTTCATTACTACCGAAGCTTCGAAGCTCAAAAAATGGTATTCGGACCAGCCCTAAACTTTTTTCCTCTTACAAGGCTATTCCTGAATTCAGTATTATTCTGGGGGCCGGATGGAAATCTCTGGCGGGCCGGATTTGGCCCGCGGGCCGCCAGTTGACGTTGCATGGCGTAAACAATTGGCTGATGTTTTTAAGGCCCTACCTTGTGCACAGATGATGTATATTAATATTATTCCTTTCAGTGCACCTAATAAACAGTCTTTTATCAGTTAGTAAAGACAGTTTTAAGTAATACTGCAAAAATGTATAAAACAAAACATCCTCTGTAGCACCTTTAAATGTGTATTTATTACTAAAATAGTGAAATAATGAGAGAACTTAATTTCTTTTTTTTCTCCAAATATTTATTTTGTAAAAAAGTAAGAAATGTTAACGAATCAGAAACATTAAGAGGAACTTTATGCTTTGCATTCATACTCAGGAAGCATTTAATTATTATTATAAAGGCTGCATAATTGATTACAATTTTTGGGTACGCTTTATGTACATAACAGGGGACATGATTAATTGCATTCTTTTTTTTTTAATGTGGTTATTTTTGTTTTTCAATCACAATACATTAATATATTTAATTGACAGCCTCAGTTACTATATATTTTTAATTTGTTGATTAAAAATCTGTTGCTATGAATTCCATTATTTATGTTCCGGCCTACTTTGCAGAGTTATGGATTGATTATGACCCCGCTGTATTTATGGGCTTAGGATGAACTCTGACAGAAAACAAATGGTGCATTAAACAACATTTCACATCAAGGTATAGTGCATGAACCAGGCAGGAAGCTATGAACACTTGGGAAAAAGTCAGACTAGGACACTAACATTTGCAAATGCAGTGTGTCCTGTAAGCAATAACATCATTTGAAACTAAATTGCCATTTTGTAGAGTGGACAAAAGAGCTGTAACAACAGTGAAGGTCTTCAGGACCCCTAGTTTGTGACGAGGCGGAGTTCAAATTGCCTCCGTTATGGCGGTGTTCTCAATTACCATGAGCTGAACGGTTGGATGCCTCCCACTTTGAGCAACAAGTGTGATTCCATAATACTGGGTCTGCCACAAAGTGTATGGACTGTGCTACGGTTGGTTATCAAAGGAAACTGCAGGGAGTCTGATTGCAGAGGTTTAGGATGAATGTATCTAGTGATGTAACCAAGAGCCTGGCTTTGAATTATACATGACTGTAAGACTGAAACCTTCACAAGAGAAGACTATAAACAGTCACATAAACAGAACACTGACTGTATGTATAAGCCTGTTTAACTGTACTCTGGCCATTTCTAATAACAGATATCTATCTGTCTGTCTGTCTGTCTGTCGAATTACAAGCAGCTATTTAGAAAGGACAAAATCTGTTTAGAGAACTGAAACTGAAAACCTTCAGACAATAACCCTGGCTGTCAGGATGCTTTTATATGAGACATCCCTCAACAGTGTTCTTGAAAACGTAAAAAAAAAAAAAGTGACTTGCAGCATGCTTTGCCACAAAGTCCAAAGAGAGAGTGAAATATTCATGCAGCTCAAAATTAATCTAAAATAGAGCCCTCATACATTCTGTAAGCAATGGACTGCATGGTGAGACAACACAGCTGAATCAAAGTAAGGCTCTCAGGTCCTCTGCTCTCATGGCCTCCTGTATGTTTACCACATTATGCCACAGTTCAATATTTCTCTCAACAGTCTGCTGCTGAATATTATAATAGTTGAATTTCAGGCAGCCTGATGCATCTGTGAACTGAATGCCAAACCAAATGTTGACCATGTGATGTGTGAATTATCCAATCACCTGCTATATAAATTGTGGCACATCCCTGCAGCTGTATCAGCATGATATGTTTCTCTAAAGATATTTTCTATGAATTAAACTAAAGACATACACATTTGGTTACCAAGATTGCTGTGCATAGGCATCATTAGTCCAACTTTAGCTTTCCCTATACACAAAAACGCACTCTCATGGTCGCTTTCACACACACGTCCAACACCAAACATATTGAATTTCCTTTGATGAAGACAAGAGAATCACCATGGCAACGTCACAGTACCTCTCCCTTCTACTCTGTCTGTTTTAAAAGATGAGAGGATGGAAGACAACAAGAGAGGAATAGAGTTTAAAAAGATGAGGGTGGTCAGTGCATCGTTTCACTGATAACTGCTGCCTGGAGGCTTCTGTGGATTAGGAGTAAAGGTAGATACATCTCACGCACATGAAACCTACTAAAATATGTTACTCTCTGAAGCACAGCAAGCCTGAAGCATTTTGAATGCAGGCACATGCATATAGAGTTTACCCCCAAAATAAAAATTCTGTCATCATTTATTCTGTCATCTGTCATGTTGTTCCCAACCACAATGACATCCACTTTTATTGTATGGGTTTTAAAGAAAAACACAAACTCACACAGCTTGCCTTGAACATTCTACCTCACATACTTTTGTGTTCCAGAAGAAAGAAAGTCCTACAGGCTTGGAACAACATGTGGGTGAGTAAACAGAATTGGCATTTTTGGGTCAACTGTCCTTTCTAACATGACTAAATCCACCTTAAAAGTTAAATGTAACAATGTGAAAAATATTTAAACATGCATAAATGTGTACACACATGCTCTATTTGAATGCATAATGATGGCTGGAGGGCAGCAGACAATGAAAGTGGTAGAGAACGAAAGCTCTCAAGGTAAAACTCTGAATGCAGCTGAGTAATTTTATCTCACTCCATAACATACATTAAACATTCCAATGCACAGTAAGAGCGAGAACAGATGCAAAAACGTGCAGGACTTGAACGACATGGTTAACGGAATTTTCATTTTAGCCAAACTACCACTTTGATTTCTCAACATTAGTGCTTTAGGGAGACTCTTTCTGCTGGTTACATAATTATGCCAGTAGGTGGCAACAAGTGACTGTCTTTATGAATGAAGCACTGAATGCTAGATTGAACCAATTCAATCAACAACACTGATTAATTCAGGAATGAAACAAATGAGTCTTTTTGAGTGAATCATTGGATCATTCACTCGACTGATTTGTTCAATACTGATTCATTCATCAGGGATAGTTCACCCAAAAATGAAAATTATCCCATGATTTACTCACCCTCAAGCCATCCTAGGTGTATATGACAATCTTCTTTCAGACGAACACAATCAGAGAAACTTTAAAACTTTATAAATACAAATAACTAGCTTCAGGCAGAACTAACTGTACGCATACTGCGCAATTCGACTTGCACCAAATGAGTAACCCATTCTCTTTAAAATTTCTCATTTTAGACTTCTAATTCATCACCGGTGAACGTGACCTCCACGTTCGTCATTTTGTCATTGCGTCTGGTCAAAGGTTGCTCTTCCGCCCATTCGACTTGCGCAGTACGCTAGTTATTTGAATTTATAAAGTTTTAAATATGGATATTTTTCTTATAGAAATACATTCCTTCACTTCAAAGGGCCTATATTAACCCTCTAGAGCTGTATGGATTACTTTGATTGTGGATGGATGCATTTTTTTAAACATACCCCCCCCATTCACAACCATTATAAACTTTGGAGGAATAAAGATACTTTTAAATATATCTCCAATTGTGTTTGTCTGAAAGAAGATAGTCAAATACACCTAGGATGACTTGAGGGTGAGTAAATCATGGGATAATTTTCATTTTCGGGTGAACTATCCCTTTAAAACTGTTGTGCATTTGACTGAGCAAAATCAGATGAAGTAACTGTCAATATTGTGACTAAAAGTACTCAATATTAACGTTACTCAATATTAATTCTTGTTTATTGAACTGCTGCATAAAAACAATATCACACGACTGTGATTAACTATGGCCTTGTGTCTATGGTCAAAACATTTTCAAAACAACAGCACCCCTGCTGGTGTGATATTGCTTAATTATAAAACATCACTCCTATAACTATTATATTATAAAACAATATGGCAATCTAAATCTTCATAAAAGCAAGATCAAGAGCTCTCTGAATTACCAGTGTCTGTGTGTTTGCAGCCTGCCATTGAACTGTTAGTTCTTTAAAACATTTTATTTTCAAAGACACAGAATAACAGACTTTGAATGTGTGTGTGTGAGAGAGAGAGAGAGAGAGTACAATGGCTGCCCAGAGACTGTGAAATCTTTTGGCTTTGTGTATTGCACCTTCTGTCTCTCTCTGCACACAAACAGCTCACTTAAGCATTGATTACATCTCATTCTGCCTCTTTAAAGCAACTCCTTTACAAGCATAATTAACACTCTCAAAGGGGGACACTAGGATAAAACATCTGCTGTATACATGGCCAGAAGAGTGAACGACCAATTCATCTTCTCCATGCTGTCAGCCTCTCAGTAACATCACCTAAACACAGCCTCTCAATAGATATAATAATCACCAAGTGATCTGTATCTGTTGGGTTTAAGAAAGACCCCAGAGAGTTCAAAGAGGAATTATGACTTCAATATCTCTGTGCACATCAGGGTTGTTGCATATATGTGTTTCTGCAAGCTTTTTTGCCTTATGCATCCCCACAGGCCCATAAGTAAGGATCTCCATCAACACCAAACCAGAAATGTGTTTCTTTTCATACTATATATTTAATGTTATCATTAATATTATTTAAATAAATATGCATTAAAACTAAAAATGGGTGAAAAACAGGCTCTTTTCAGACTTTTATCTTTACATTTATAATACTGTTACTGATTTCCACCGATCAGGCATAACATTATGACCACCTTTCTAATATTGTGTTGGTCCCCCTTTTGCTGCCAAAACAGCCCTGACCTGTCGAGACATGGACTCCACTAGACCCCTGAAGATGTGCTTTGGTATCTGGCATCAAGATGTTAGCAGCAGATCCTTTAATTCCTGTAAGTTACACGGTGGGGCCTCCATAGATCGGACTTGTTTGTTCACCACATCCCACAGATGCTCAACTGGATTGAGACTTGGAGGCTAAGTCAACACCTCAAACTTCTTGTGCTCCTCCAACCATTCCTGAACCATTTTTGCTTTGTGGCAGGGTGCATTATCCTGACCGTTTCCATGAAAGGGTGTACATGGTCTGCAACAATGCTTGGGTAGGTGGTACATGTCAAAGTAACATCCACATGGATGGCAGGACCCAAGGTTTCCCAGCAGAACATTGCCCAAAGCATCCAGTTCTGATGCTCACATGCCCACTGTTGGTGCTTTCGGCAGTGGACAGGGGTCAGCATGGGCACCCTGACTGGTCTGCGGCTATGCAGCCCCATACGCAACAAACTGCAATGCACTGTGGATTCTGACACCTTTCTAAATCAGAACCAGCATTTACTTGAGCAACACATCAAATTTAAGGACAAAATGTTCACTTGCTGCCTAATACTGTAATATCCCACCCACTAACAGGTACCGTGATGAAGAGATAATCAGTGTTATTCACATCACCTGTCAGTGGTCATAATGTTATGCCTGATCAGTGTATGCTGTTACTGATGACTCTTACTAATTTTTAGTAAGCCAAAAAATGTCCCCACAAGGACAAAGATTTTGGATATTGCCAACTTTGTGGGGACATTTTGTCTCAATAATGTAGGAAATGAACCACACACACACACACACACACACACACACACACACGATGGATGATGGATAATGGAGAATGATGAGAGAGAGGAAGAGAGAGAGATACAAATGTTCAATGTTCACTTGTTTGCATGCTTACATCACACATGACTCACTGCCATCCTCACAGACTGCAGTGATACACTTGGAGCTGAAATGGATTACGAAGAATTAAGATACACCAGGAGAAAACCATCTGTGGAAATATGAAAACATTGTAAATCATGTCAGTCTCATTGAATTATGTAGTATAGAGCAAATGTCTAATTACCATAGTGGAGAAAAGGCCAGGAGTGAAATACTGAAGTCAAACAAAGAGCAAAAGGAGGACATTTTTCTGTGATGGAAGAAGGAAGTGAGAGAAAATGAAAGGAGAGACCCCTTATCTGCCCTGACCTTGAGTAACTGTGTATTTGGGTAAATAAGCCGTCCGGGACTAATCAGTGTGTAATTGTATTTGCGCGTGTATTAGGCTGCTGTGTGTGTGGAAGGCTGGAAGGTGTTCATGTCACTGTTTCCATTAGCAACCTGTCACTGAGGGTCCCTCATTGTGTGTTGCTGCTTCCGATGGGCAAGATGTAGAGAGTGTCTAGGTCGCTATAGCTACGACCGTCTGGCGCTGAATCATCAACCTCTCCCCTGCTGGAACGAATTTGCATACAGAACTGCCAACCTTCACTTTTTCCACAGCAATCAGGAATATCCACGAGTGCAGTAATCCCATCATTCGGCACAACTTTGACTGCTCCCAGCATCAAACAACATTCTGCACTATTTTGCCCCGGTGAGTCAATTTGGCCGAGGAAATGATGCAAAGACTGTTCAGTAACACATCTAGAGAGGGAGATTTGAGGGAAAGAACATATTTGTAAACATGAAAAGCCACAATTTCCAGAATATGAAGTTAAACAATTCAGCAGTCTAATCTATATTGAGAAAACGCATTACATTGGCAAATTTAACAGCTGCCTGAGCACAGCAAGGGGGTGCATGGACATTTCAGAACCAATTAATTAATAATAAAACTTTAATTAATAAAAAAAATTTAATTAGTCTGACCTCTACCCTCACTGAGAGACAGGCTAAGAAAAAGTGAGAGAGAGGAGATACCGTGAGAGAGAATGTGGGAGCATTCATCAGTTAAAAAAGGAACAAGGACAGGTTCTTACAAAAAATATTTGAACTAATTTTGTCATGAATGGCCTGATGGAGAGAATTAGGGATGAGTGCATGTACATTTATGTCTTGCGTGTGTTTAATGAGGGATATGATTCTCCACGGCTGTGATTTACTTCACTAGGGGTGCTTCTAGCCTTTCATCAGTGCTGGGGCAGTATTCCCATCAAGTAAAAAAGTGTACTCTTATTTAAAATTAAATAAAACTGCAACATTTTGGAAACCATTCAGCTATGATGTAACTTCGGCACCCAAGTTTGAGTCCCGCCTTGAGGTCCTTTTGTAATCAAGTACCTCTCTTCTCCCACACTGTCCTATGAAATAAAGGTAACATTTTAAAACAATGGCATATGATGCAAAACTGTAGTTTTCAACATTATTGATGCTCCACTTTTTTTGAAAATAGGCTAATTTTCAATGTGCAGCAGGTGCAATGATATTACGCAGCGACTCTCACAAATGTCTCCATATTTGCAAGACACGCTCCCTGTGCAAGCAAGGGGTCACAGGCGCTACGTAATATCATTGCGCCTGCTGCACCCATGATACGGCAGCAAAGTTCCTTGATTATTACGCCGGAATGAAAGTATAGTTCCTAGCCATATCGGCTTAGAAAATCGCAACTTTTCATTTTCCGTCGGTCTTAGTACACGATGTAACTACAGAAGAGTCAAGTTTTAAATAGGAAAAATATTGAAGCTCTTTGGTCATTTTTGAGCGAGATGCTAACGGTCTAATCAGATTCAATGAACTATGCTAAGCTATGCTAAAAGTGGTACCGCCAGACCCGGAGATCGGCTGAATGGATTTGAAAACGGTAAAACTCAACTGTTTAACTCTAGGGGAGTTGGAAAATTAGCCTATTTTCAAAAAAAGTGGAGTGTTCCTTCAAGGGAAAAAAAAAAGTTGATAGTGACATGAAGCCAAGTATGATGTCCCATACTCAGAATTCGTGCTCTGCATTTCACCCATCCAAGTGCACACACACAGCAGTGAGTATTGAACACACACACCCATACCCAGAGCAGTGGGCAGCCTGGGGAGCAATTGGTGGTTAGGGCACAAGGGCACATCAGTTGTGGGTATGTGAGCGTGGAAGAGTTTATTCACTCACCGACATTTCCTGCCGATACCGAGACTCAAACCCACAACCTTCGGGTTACAAGTCCAACTCTCTAACCTGTAAGCAACAACTTCCACAACACACAGCAACAAAGCAACATTATCCTCTTCATTTCAATGGAGACCTGGCGACTTCCGGTGACACGAGCAACAGTGACCATTGGCCAAAGGATGTGGGCGTGTTCAGTGATGTGACAAAATTGAGAAATGCTTAACTTGCAAAAATGTTTAACTATCCAAATTGGGCAGTGTGGGCAGTCATAGTACCAGCAACATACGCAAGAAAAAGTGGGTATGCTACAGATTATAATATAGAAGTGCACTTAGAGCACTGCTCATCACATAATGATTTATCAGTAAAATGTTACTAGGCCACAGATCTTTACTGGGGCAAAAAGTCTAGCCCACTATACTTCACTTCAGTTTCTTGGCTGACTAAAGAAAGAAGATTTATGCTGTTGAAGGTCTCCATAGTTCTTATTTATCTAGGAACGGCGATCACACACACAAAACACACAAACCATCTACCGACGAGCTCTATAATTTAATAAATTACCTCTCTTGGTCCACAGATTTGAGTGTCATCGTTGGCGATAAAGTCACATGATTTCAATGTGGAATATCTGTTGAGTATTATAGTTAAATCCTGTTTCTGAGGTTAATACTATTTATCAAGTTCCCCACCACACACAAACACACACACACACCTGAAGAGAAGCCAAGTGTGAAGTGTGTGAACTAGACTATATACTGATACTGGGCAAGGGTTCAATTACCCACTTGAAGCAAGGATTCAATTGGGCTCTTGAAAAGGGAAACAATCCAAGCCTCAAATCTTCGTCTTTCTCCTTCTCCCCCGAGGCCAATCCATTGGCAAGGATTAAAACCCCTGCTTGTCTCTTCCCACTGGTCTGGACATCTGAGCGGTTTCTTGCCAGGATGTGACTGAATGTTAAGCTACCAAGATTAAGTCTCTCACAGCACTTGTTCGAGGAGGTTTGTAGGGACTGTTTTGCCATCTTGTACGAGCAGCTTGCCGAAGCAGCTACTTTACACGAGGGGTGGAGTCAGAGTCACCACAATCCAGTTTAACCCCTGGGCTAATTTCACTTCATTAGCCCAGTAAGTGCTTTCAGTGCCAGATCTCTGGCAGTAGTTCGAGAGTCCAAGGTATAAGCGTACTCCAAGGCATACGAGGACAGCTGGATGCTTCTTTTTCGACAATTACTCGACTGGAGTCACTAATTAAAAGTAAACATGCAATTGCATTAGCTAAACTGAATCGCCACATCTAATTAGCGCCACGTTACTGAATGAGGCACCGGGTCCATGCATGCTAAAAGGCATGACGCCAAAGCAATACAGCTTGAAAATGTTATGACTTTGTCACCATTCTTTGCCCTGGACTTAACGGTAATATAATGGCAGTGTTTTGCTCATCATTGCTCAACAATTACTTAAAGTGTAATTAGACAGAAATGTCACAGGTCTCTTGGTACCTTTCTGCCATTGTGTGTCTAATGCATGCTTTGATTAGATGCTTCCAGGCATGATTTATACAATCCTCAACAGGTCTTTACCAGAAGGTCAACTCACAGCCAGCATCCACTGCCCAAACAATGGCTTTTTTTGCGAGAGCGGAGAATCACGCAGCTCCGATGTTTACGTGCCCTCAGAAAGTAAGGCAAGATAATGTTTGTACAGCACTGTAGTGCTCAATTTGCATGTTACCTGGATTTGAAGAGCATTTGAGGCCTTATTCAACTCAATTCAGGGGCTGCTTTACATTTCAGATGTGGATAATTATCTGCTCAGAGATTTTTCCTGGTGCAATTTATTAAAAAGCCAGTTTGACCCAGAACACAGGCACTTTACATTAAATCTGGATTGGAAGTTAGAAATAGCTTTTATATTAGTCTGTCAGTTTCCATACCCGCAAAATCCCTGCAAACCAAGGCCTGCCTAATTCCGAGGTAAATATTGTCTCACCTAACATTAATGAAAGCAAACATGCAAAAAAAAAAAGAAGAAGAACGTTTCTCGCAAACAAACACGCATAAAGTGTTCGCCGGTGCGTATCTGTTAGAAGCCAAGTGCTTTTACCTCATCAAGTGAGAAGTGGCTGCTCTCCGCCTGATAAGAATTTAATTAATTCAATTTGTGAGGCCACTCTGAGTCAGCGCAAATCTCCAAATAACTTTTGAATGACAATAAAAATGCATGAATGGTGATTGAACGCTGTAATTTGTGTTTGTTTATGAAAGCTTTCAGTGCAAGAGGGGAGTGCCATATCTGGGGTTTGGCTTGGATTTGAAAGCTCATAGTGATGACAAGAAAGAAAACACCACATTAGGGTCAGCTGTACAGTATAATGTCATACAAGTTTGTTTCAATTTTAATTGCACTCATTATGGACGTAATGTTAAAAAAACTGTTACATTTTCTTGACTTGCATAAAATGGAACTCTAAAAAAGATTACAAAATGATTTTGGAAGTACTGTATATTACCTGGAGGAAATAAAATGTGCCGAAAAAAGAAGTTAATTAAAGTCTTTGCTGTCAGAATACTAAAAACTGAATGCTACATGGCAGATAGTAATAGGTTTGGCTCCTAGGTCAAGAATGTTTAAATTTTAATTAAACGTTAAATACTTACAAAAAAGGTAGATATTTAGCAACTGTTAATAGAAAAATATATAAATAAAAACAATTACATTTTAATTGAATGTTTAAGTAAATACCAAAAAGGTAGATATTTAATAATGGATCATACAAATACATCTGTGGTGGCTCCATCATATTTTTGAAAATGTTTTGTTACACTTTATATTCATGGTCCCCCTTTAGACATTCTGTTGAGTATACTGTAAGTAACACTGTAACAACATGTCAACTAACTCTCATTAGAGCAGTGGTTCCTAAACTGTTTAGAGTGCAGTGCAGTACCCCCTGAGGCATTTACCATCCTCTTCCACTTAGACTGCACCTTTTCCATTAATGGACAATATTTGCTCCCTAAATTGACTTTCCAGTGCATTTTTTTATCTTTATAAATACCTTTACAATATTAATAATGTTTTAAATAAAACAAATGTTCAATATGCAATGATGATAAAGAAGTGAAAAGTGATTCTTAAATACTGAAACCGCCAGTAGGTGGCGGTAAGTCACTGTCTTAATGAGTGAGTCATCGAGTCATTCATTTATTCAGTAACGAAACAAGTGTCTGTATTTATGAATGAATCATTGAATCAATGACTTTTTACGAGCGATTAGTTCAAAGCAGCAGATTCGTTCACAAAACAACGCTGTGTCTTGTAGTTCTGCTGTGGCTTTCGTTGGAACTATTAATTATTCCATTGCAAAATGAGCAAATAATGACAATACTGTGAAGAACATCACTTAATATTACCCTTTTGTTGAGAGGCTACTCACTACAGAGCCATAACCTCCAGCTCCCCCTCTCTTGACCTACTGTGGGCATGATGGGTGGAGCTGCATCCCCCAACCACACCCTAATCCTACCCATAACCCTATCTCTCCACCCATTAAACAGGTTAAACTCCACCCTTGAGCTCCAGAGAGGTGGAGCTGGAGGTCATTGTGCTCTGCAGCGAGCACTACTTTCTTTTGTTTGCTGAAATGTTGTATAAAATCAGTGTCGCATTTGCAGTCATGTGTATATTTGGATTTGCATTCTTGCTCGTATAATATTGCACTGCACGTAACCTATACCCATATGCACGCTGCTTATGTGGAAATCAGTTTTCAGTCAGTTTTGACCGCAAAAGATGTGGTATTTTGATTGGATATCATGTATTTACGGCATTGTGCCTGTGCTCGGTTTTAATGTTATTTTAAGGTGCACGGGGAAGAAAATGAACGGCAAATTTCAGCATTTTGTTCGCGTACCCCCTCTGTCGCCTCACGCACCCCCAGGGGTATGCATACCCCAGTTTGGGAACCACTGCATTAGAGTATTAGTTAGCAGACTGTTAGGGGTAGGATTAGGGTTAGTAGAATAAGTTGACATGTACTTGCATTTTTTTTTTAATATATATAGTCTGTAGAATGTCTGTTGGGTAGCATCAAAATAAAGTGTTACCAAATGCTTTTCTGATGGCAGATTAATTGTATTGCCATTCTGTGTTTGAAAAGCAAAGAAAATAGGTTTGTTTTCTTGAGGCAACAGTGTGCAGTTGAGGTTCAAAAAAATGTAATTGTAGTAAAGGCAGTCTAGAAATACTTCAGATAATTAAACAACATCACACAAGAAAGTGTGCTGTAGTACTAAATATGAGCACAAGGCTGAAAATGCATAGTTGTGCATCTAAAACACCTGGCTTGTTTTTGAAGAGGTGTTTTGATTTAAACGGACAGGTGCAGAGCCTCAGGATAGCGACGTACAGGAGTTCACACAGTTCAGATCTGAGACTGAGAGAGAGAGAGAGAAAGAGATGGTTGACTGGAGTGTGAAATCGGCCTCTGACTGTTTTAGGAGTCATGATTTTAGCAGTTAATTAGTGTTAGAACACAAACACTCTCAGACTCTCACAAATCCACAAACCTCGAATACAGCAATTATTCTACAAATATTCTACCACATCTAAAATCTGAACAGAAATGCACAAACACTCTTTCTCAGTCTGTCTCATACACACACATGCACACTTAATACAGTAATTACTTCAGTTCTTGCCTGATTTGTCTCTTCTGTTCTTGTTCTTTCTTTCTTTCTCAACTCATTTAATGGTGCCAGTATCATATTCACGCAAATACAAAAGAAAACTTTCAGCTATAATCACTGTTAAGAACGTTATATACTGCATTTCTCGCCATTGTTAAACTGTACATAAATCTTTATCAGAATCACAATCTATTTTATTCGCTAATACTGTATCTGTTTCTCACATCTGCAAACATAGATGCCATTGCAATATACATTACAATACAATACAATATAAGAGTTTACTGTATGTAGGATAGAAGAGCAATATTGAGTCAGGGTGGGAGGGATATTCAATAGTCTTTGTATCCTGGTTCACCGTCTTAGACAAGAAGATCTCAGCAAGGATAGAAGCTTGCAGCCAATTACTTTTTCAGCACACTTGATAATGCGCTGTCGCGGTTTCATTAGTACAGCCACATCAGACGATGACAGAAGACGTGATTACACTTTTGCTTTCAATTAAACTTTTGATTAATCGTCTGTGTTTGTATTGTTCCTTGGATAAAAGCATCCGGGAAAATTAATAAATAAATGCAAAATGTAAATGTGCTCAGTTGTGATGCTATAAACAAGTGAATCTCATTCCTTCCAGTCTATCACCTATTACAATTCTAACACTACATTCATCTACCCACAAATCCCTGGGAGTGACGGTACGGCAGAAAGTGCTGTAACTAAACGAGCTCACCCCAGGGTCACTTACTTACACATTCAGAGATCCCCATCAAACTCTTTCATGTCTCTGGCTCTCTCTCTCACAGCAACTTTAATTACCCTTCCACTCTCATGTCTCATTTCAAAACTTTGCTTACAGACAGAAACCCAAACTCCAGCAGAAATCACTCTAAATTGCCTAAATATATATTATATATTTATGGCTTTCAGCTAAGATTTTGTTTTTGTACTTTTATTCTAAAAATAAATTTTTACGTATTATATAAATACACTTTTGCAGTTGGCAGATGCTTTTATACACAGTATAAAAAGGTTCCTTTCCTTATGTGTCACGTTTTGATTGGTTCATTGTTTCATTGTGTTCAGATGTTTTTTGTTAGCTCATTAGTCCTTGTGTATATATAGCCCTCATGGTAGTGATGGGAGAAACTAAGCTTTTCAAAGATTCAAATCAGTTGAACCAATTGCTTTGCAAAATGATTCACTGCCATGCTAGTGATGCCTGCTGGTCAAAACAGAATAAATGAAACAAAAGCTCAGGCGCAACATGCATAAAAATAGCTTTTACAAACCCATTACAAATATTTTATTGAAAGTATAATCTATCTGATGCATTAACTTAAATATTAAGTGTCTTTATAATATTTATTCTTTTCAGGGCTTGTTTTGCTTGTTCTATGGATGGGTCAGCTAATCAGAGACTATTAACTACTATTATTCATTTTAATTAAAGGTGCCCTAGATTATGTTTTTAAAAGATGTAATATAAGTCTAAGGTGTCCCCTGAATGTGTCTGTGAAGTTTCAGCTCAAAATACCCCATAGATTTTTTTAATACATTTTTTTAACTGCCTATTTTGGGGCATCATTATAAACGCGCCGATTTATGCTGTGGCCCCTTTAAATCCCGTGCTCTCCGCCCACAGAGCTCGCGCTTGCCTTAAACAGTGCCTTAACAAAGTTTACACAGCTAATATAACCCTCAAAATGGATCTTTACAAAGTGTTCGTCATGCATGCGGCATGCATGTGTCGGATTATGTGAGTATTGTATACTGTTATATTGTTTACATTGATTCTGAATGAGTTTGAGGCTATGCTGCGTGGCTAAAGCTAACATTACACACTGTTGGAGAGATTTATAAAGAATGAAGTTGTGTTTATGCATTATACAGATTGCAAGTGTTTAAAAATGAAAATAGCGACAGCTCTTGTCTCCGTGAATACAGTAAGAAACGATGGTAACTTTAACCTCATTTAACAGTACATTATGTTGAGATTCGCCTGTTTTCCGGAGGTCTTTTAAACAAATGAGATTTATATAAGAAGGAGGAAACAATGGAGTTTGAGACTCACTGTATGTCATTTCCATGTACTGAACTCTTGTTATTTAACTATGACAAGATAAATTCAATTTTTCATTCGAGGGCACCTTTAAACACATACCTCATTAAAACGTCTACAAATGTATAAAACTCATTAAAGACCAGGTAATAGACACAGACACTTGTTCAATGATTCGCCGCTGGTGAGCAATCTCGATGAATCCGTCTGATTCATGGGTTCACACAGCATAGACTGTAAAAAAAGATGGATGACGCACCTTCACCAGAGATTGCATATTATAGGGAGATGAGAGTGTCTGTATCTCTTACCATTGGAGAAAGCGTAACGGCTAACTTAATCACGTGCGGCACCTCTCAGCCTATTGTGTAATGGCAGTGACATCAGTGCCCGCCGTTCAAAACTCCTACCCTGCTTACCGCCACAGCCGGATCCTTAGCATTAGCCGTTACGCTTTTTTGGCTAAAGGTTGCAGGCTTGCCTTTCAGTGGCTTTTAGACAACATCTATTGTTCTATCTGTTAAACAATAATGCGGCACATTTGCTGTTGGTAATGCCGTAAATGAGTCCTACCTGTCGCAACATTCCCTAGTCTGCCTTCTCTAAAAAAAAAAAACTTTTATGAAGCTAAAATCTATATATAGTTCCCATCGAAAATATTTTTTAGTGTAAAACATGCTGAAGATTAACAAACAGGCTGTCGATTAATTAAATGATTAGCTATTTCCCTTACAAAAGCTGAAGCCTCTCATCCATTGACATCCATTCAAAAATTGGCCTCTGCGTACTGCCAGAGGCAGAGCGTTAGCATTAGCCGTTACGCTTTTTTGCCTTCACTCTTTTCCATTGTAGTAACTGAAGCCGCCAGTGTGTCAATATGGCGCTGACATCTCGAGTCTCGAGTCTGCGCAGTAGTGAACACGAAGTGGAGCCAAAATATCAATGTCCAGCCCAAACTCATTATGTTGGTGTGAAACAAACAGTAATAGAAATGTAGAAATTAAAGTTCAAGGTGCCATCGAATGAAAAATTGAATTTGTCTTGGCATAGTTAAATAACAAGAGTTCAGTACATGGAAATGACATACAGTGAGTCTCAAACTCCATTGTTTCCTCCTTCTTATATAAATCTCATTTGTTTAAAAGACCTCCGAAGAACAGGCGAATCTCAACATAACACAGACTGTTACATAACAGCCGGGGTGTACGCCCCCAATATTTGCATATGCCAGCCCATGTTCCCAACATTATGAAAGGCAATAGACAAGGGCAGCCATGAATGTCTGGATGTGCAGAGCTGAATCATCAGACTAGGTAAAGCAAGCAAGGACAATAGCGAAAAATGGCAGATGGAGCAATAATAACTGACATGATCCATGATATCATGATATTTTTAGTGATATTTGTAAACTGTCTTTCTAAATGTTTCGTTAGCATGTTGCTAATGTACTGTTAAATGTGGTTAAAGTTACCATAGTTACTTACTGTATTCATGGAGACAAGAGTCGTCGCTATTTTCATTTTTGAACACTGGCAGTCTGTATAATTCATAAACACAACTTCATTCTTTATAAATCTCTCCAACAGTGTAGCATTAGCCGTTAGCCACGGAACACAGCCTCAAATTCATTCAGAATCAAATGTAAACGATATAACAGTATACAATACTCACATAATCCGACGCATGCATGCCGCATGCATGACGAACACTTTGTAAAGATCCAATTGAGGGTTATATTAGCTGTGTAAACTATGCACAAGCGCAAGCTCCGTGGGCGGAGAGCACAGCATAAATCATTTAAAGGGGCTGCACAGCATAAATCGGCTCATATTTAACGATGCCCCAAAATAGGCAGTTAAAAAAACTAATTAAAAAAAATCTATGGGGTATTTTGAGCTGAAACTTCACAGACACATTCAGGGGACACCTTAGACTTATATTACATCTTGTAAAAAAACGTTCGATGGCACCTTTAAAGCTCCAATCTCCTCGTGAAGATCCAGAAAAAAGTCAGTTGGCGCCTCAGTGACTACTTCACTCAGAGAAGCTGTCAATCTCAGCTGTCAATCATGATGTCGCACCCCCTTTTTATAGCATCAAATAACTAAAACCTAACTTATTTCAAGAACACTTGAACTAATGCCAGCGTGATAAAAACTGCCTAAAATTACAGAAACCGTCTTTAGAAGAAAAAAAAATATTTTAAATGTTTAGTTTGTCTCACGTCCCAGTACATTTCATGGAGAAGGCAGGGTTTATGAGCTACACTGCTTCCAGCCACCTGGGGGCGATTGAGACGCTTTGGCTTCACTTTTCAGGACTCGTGTGTCACTCTTGGTTCACAGAGATCGCCCCCAGTGGTGAACCATTGAAATTTCAAAACGTTTCGAAACAGTTATGACGTAACGAAGCCTCGTTGACTGAAATCACATGACTTTAGCAGTTTGAAACATGCTCCGAACCACTACTCCGAAATAAAAGATTCATAAAGGTTTCGAAGCTTCATGAAGCAGTGTTTCAAAAGCGCCCATCACTACATGTTACCATTGTCTCGTCTAGCTTAGTTCCCTGTAACCTCTATTGGAGAGTTTGTTTAGTTCATGTTCAGGTCCATTTTTCAAGTCAGGTCTTTGTTTATTTTGTATTTTCGTTCACTTTTATTAGAAATAAACTGCACTTCATGGGACGTGCACAGGAATTTTGAGGGGCAGTTGCTCTGACCTAAAAAAAGGGCACTCCCCTACCAACATACTCGCGTGCGCGCGCGAGTATGTGAGAGAGACGCGTGAGTGAGAGACGCAGGGAAATGAAATTCAGCTGAACGTTTGCTCTATGAAAGACATTGACAAAGACGAAAACTAAGGACATTTAATCTATAATTTTATTTTATTTTAGTTAGTTTTGCCAAACACACATTACAGTTTTGGTTAGTTATCGTTTTTTTGTAATGTCTCGTTTTTATTTTTATTTTAGTTAACGACGATGTTTTTTCCCACCTAGTTTTCGTTTTTTCGTTCGTTTTCGTTAACGATTATAACCTTACTCACCTTTCCGACAACGTTAAGTCGTCTCACCCGACAGCCGCGACAATCTCCTTCTAGTGCCGCTCATGCAGGCTCAGCTCAGGTGCCGGTCGCGTGCAGCGCTGCAGCCACATAAACAGAGTTTGCCCTTCCCCTACTGACTTTCACTTTCGGACGGGTGCCCGAATATGGAAGTGAATGAGGCTTTGCGATTTTTTTTTATTATTTTTTTTTATCTAGGCCTACGTGAAATTCTGCATCCATTGTACTATTCTTGTTATTTATTTTTTTCCACCTTGGAAGGGCAACGTGAGTCGAGAAGGGCATATGGGCAGTTGCCCGGGCAACCTGAGCAACCCCCCTGTGCACGTCCCTGGGTATACGTTTTTATCAGTTCATGCATTTATCAACCAATTCTGATTATGATCAACTGACCTTGGAGTTTCTAGTGCCATGCTCTACTGTTTGAGCTAGTAGAATGCTGCTATAATAATAATAGCACAGGCAACAACAGGTTATAAAAAAATAATAATAACATTAACAATAATAGAAAAATTAAAAGTATCGGCATCCTAGATACATTTCTAGTGGTAAATTTTCCAGGAACAAATTTTTGAGAAAAACTTGTTTGAAGTTGTGACAGGTGCTATATCAAGATCCCGTGTATGGCACATCTATTCTCAATTTCTCTTACAAATCATCTCTTTCTTTGTGCTTTCTTACTATCACTCACATGGTGTTTGTCGAATTTATATCTTGAACCATTAAAGGGCATATATTGCGGCTCGTGCAATAGCAGACAGTTCCTTACATTCTGTCAAGTGGATTTAGATACCTCAGTGTTCCTCATTGTCTCTGGGTCATCAGGGAGTTGGTCGAGCAGCAATAACGAGGTAACAAGATGACACCTTCTTTGACACAAACCATAATGCATACACACATGCTCACGCATACCACAACTCCAACTGGTCACTCTAATGGCAGTACTGGGAATCACTTCACATCTCTCAAACCAGTACTTGCAGGGGGAAAAAAATAGTGTAGCCATGGCAACTGATCAGAGATTCAGCTGTGGCTGTAAGTACCTGGACAGCTAGGAGAGTATATGAGGAAAAAAGTCTCTCATGTAGAAATACCCATGCAGTTCTGGGCTGAGAACAGGTCACAGGCTTACTGACATAATAGGCACTTTTGGGTCACTGGTCTGAATAAGACCCATATATTATATATAAATCCCCATATGTCGCTGTCCTATACAACTTAAAGCACATTTTAGCCTATCTTTTCACTACACTGTAAAATATTTTAAGCCTACAACAACAACAACTAAAAAAAAATTATAGTACTAATTTCCACTAGCTTTTTCTGGTTTACTCACCTTTTGTAAATAAAAGTTATACTAATTGAAAATAAGTTGTCTGTGATACAAAAAAAAAAAAAAAAAATGTTTAGTTGAGTTAACTTAACATCGTTCGTTTTCTGGAGTGTTCTGCAAGTATTCTATAACAAACCTATTTAAGTTGAGCCAATTCAACATTAGGATTTTGTGAGACTGTGGTGGGTGGACACCTCTAGGGGGGTCCGGGGGTATGCACATTAGTCAAACACAACATATAGTAGGCTAAATGATAGTTCATAAGTGGTCAAACATGTAGAGTATACATTTAAACCATTAAAAATATGTAAAAAGAGTATAGTATAGTAAAAGAGGTTACCTTTGATGAATTAATTTATTAGTGGGAGCCTGCATCTGTATTTGTGGAACTAATGGTCACTCTTTGATTTGTTAACCAATCCAGAGTGCAAACACACCACTTCATTATAGAGAAAAATAACAAATGAATAAAAATATATATTTTTCCACAAGCCATAAGACTCTTAAATAATCAGCAACTGTAATTAGCACAGTTGTGTTTATGCACTGTATGGTATTGTCTTTTAGTATAGGTAACTATACTATTATTGTATTGTAAAAGAGAAACAAGCAAGTAAGAATTTCATTGCATAGTTCAACTTGTTTAACTGTGTATATGACAATAAATTTCTTTGAATCTTTGAATATAATCATAAGCTGACCAAGAAATAAATAAGTAAACTAGGTGAGTATAATTCAGCAGCAAGAAGTATTCTAGCCTAATTCTTGGGGGGGGGGGGAAGAAAACTTTGCATAGTAATTTTATAAATTCAAATGTTAATAAAAAGTTTAAAATTACTATTTGTATTATGAAATGAAAAGCTTTATATTAGATTTATATGTAAATAATTATATGTTATTAATATATAATTAATGTAAGATTAAAAGACGCTTATTTTAAAGGTCCCGTTCTTCGTGATCCCATGTTTCAAACTTTAGTTAGTGTGTAATGTTGTTGTTAGAGTATAAATAAAATCTGTAAAATTTTAAAGCTCAAAGTTCAATGCCAAGCGAGATATTTTATTTAACAGAAGTCGCCTACATCTAACGGCCAGTTTGGACTACATCCCTCTACTTCCTTCTTTAATGACGTCACTAAAACAGTTTTTTGACTAACCTCCGCCCACAGGAATACATAAGAGTTGCGTTTGTAGAGTGTGTTTGTCGCCATGTCGTCGAAACGCTGTTATTTTCATCCCACAGTCCAATCACCGGGTCTGATTCCAGCTCAAATTGATAGGGTAAAATTAAAGACATGTTTACAATAACACTGAGCGCGTGCATCTCCACGTTATGGTAAGAGGCGTGACCTTTCCGGGCAAGATGCGCTAAGCTGCTGTCGAATCACAACACAGGAACCGCTGGCACAATCAGAACTCGTTACGTATTTCTGAAGGAGGGACTTCATAGAACAAGGAAGTCATCAGCCCGTTTTTATGACAGTGGAAACAGAGGTATACAGATAAGTAAATTATGTGAAAAATACTGTGTTTTTTTACACGCGAAACATGAACACATGTTATATTGCACACTATAAACACAATCAAAGCTACAAAAAAACACGAAAAACGGGACCTTTAAATGTATTGTGCAGCTTTTTAATGGGGCAACAAGATATGATAGATACGACAGAACAAAATAGGCTATTAATAATACTTCAGTGTGCAAAACCATGATAATATGAAACGCTTCAAAACAGTAAAAACAGTAAAAAAAACGCTAATGCGCATCCCGCGTGCAGAATGATGTGCTTGAAGCATGGCTTGAAGCAATATCGAGTCAGAGCGCGCAGTTGCGCTGCGCATTGAAAAGTTCACAGCACAAAGAGAATCCCTGTGTATATCTGCATCTAACCGTTTATTAATCATGTTTCTTCTCACTTTTTAAAATTCCATTTATTGTGCGTGTGACGCCAATTCATAGGCCTTGTGTTGTGCGATCTATGATGACATCGTTCAGAAATTGCAATAAACTCCAGCAGGATAAAGTCATTTTATGTAAATGCACAGCCCTTTATATATCATATTGGAGAGTTTTACCGTGCTGACTGTCGTTACCGAACGCGACGCGATGTTTGAGTGCTGAATGATTGACAGCTGTAGCGGAGGGAATACGAGTTTCTGACCGTGAACTTATCGATGTACATATCCTTCTGTCCCTCACATGAAGCTATGGAATGGCTTCAGATGACTTTGAATACAGTGCACGAAAACTTAATGGGTGCTAGTCTACTTATTTTGCTCTGACTCCCACTTTTGCCATATAAAAAAGCGCAATTATCAGACGGTTATTTAAACATCGCGACAAACCTAATTTCTGTTTCATTTTGAGACTGTGGCAGGACAAATTAGAATGTGGCGAGCCGCCACAGTCTAGTCAATGTATGGGAAACAATGTCTGTAGAACACAATGTCTGAAGTTGAGTGAACAAAAAGATGCTATTGGAAATTAGTACCAAGAAATATTGTTACATAAACTACAATAACAATAACAATGCAAAAGTCAAAAACTGAAAACAGTGATCAAGACAATGTTAACTAAACATTTATTAAAAAAAAACAAAAAAACAAAAAAAAACAAAACAAGAAATAGATTTGTCCTGTCTTTTGAAGTCAATAAAATGCTATTTTTAATTAGCCATCATCATGAAAATTAGAATTTCTACTAAAGGTATAGTTCACCCAAAATTAATTCTCTCATCATGTAGCCTATTCCTTTATGTGTCAAACACATATGACTTCCTATCTTCTGCAGAAAAGCCTACAGCTCCAGTGGTTTAATCGGTGTCTTCTAGAGCAATACAATGTTTTGAGTAAGAACCAGATTAAATATTACTCCATTATACATCTTGACATCTGATTGTCTTGCTTCAGAACACATGGATTAAATTACTGGAGTTACATGGATTATATTTATATATCTTGAAAGCTCGGAACCCCATTTAGTTGCATTGTATAAACATATCAATTAAGGAAAATTATGTCCTAAGTTTATATAGACCACAAAATATTCAGTCATTTCTGGCAACTGACAAACACAGTATGTGACTCAATTGTCCAGCTTTTCAGTCACACACACTTATAGTATTTGTATCACACTAGTTTTGAACTCCAAAAGCACCACCATCAATTAGCAAGAGAGAAAATGATGTCGTCAACAAATGTTTTTTTTTTAAATGTACAGTCCATTTGCAAAAATTGTGTTCTGTTCTGTTTGTGCAGCGTATTACATGTGAGATGAGACGTTAGGCGCTAACTTCTGTTAACAAAACGTCACAGTAAAAGTTTTCCTGCACCCAATGCTGTGCACAAGATACATGCACATTTAGTCTACATTCATTTAAAAATCATTAAACCATTTTTCTCTTCATTTTCCCTTAGTATACATAAAATTGTTTTAATCCACAATTAGTATTTGCTTTTTACTACAGTAAAGCGCAGTTCCTGAATGAAACTGACACAAAGTTGGCAGAACATTTTTTGGATGAACTTGCAAAGTGTTGTTCACAGAACTCATATTTTTAAGTTTATATATAAAAAAAATCTTGGGTTAGTTGACTACATGAATTAAATGCAATTGTGCTAACTTTTTTTTGTGGATTTTTACTGAACCAACACAACAAAACCAGTCATTTGCACTATTTTCAAGTTTTTTTTTTTTTTACAGTGTGTAATAATAATGATAGAGAAAAACAGACAGACAGATAGACTGAACAATACAATGACAGACAGACAGACAGACAGACAGATAGACAGATAGACAGATAGATAGATAGATAGATAGATAGATAGATAGATAGATAGCAGAATTGCTTTAAAGGGTCATGAAACCCCCCTGTTTTAGCCTGGTCGTTCACACCTGTGAGCTGGAAAAAGTCTGTTAAAATGGGTGTGTTAAGCTCTGGAAAAGTGGGAGTGTAGATGAGGGAAAGAGGGGAGAGAACAACCAATGAAACATAGACATAGAACACACTCATTATACAGAATAATGAATATTAATATATGAGCACGGAGAAAATGACAACAAACTCCCAAGCACAGTGAGAAATGCGATATATTTAAAAGGGCTAATAATACTTTCATTACGTTTACGAGCACTACAGTCTCAATATGTGTGCATACACCGTGCTGGTTCATGTTTGGTGCAGGATAATATGTTAAATATGTCTATAAAAACTTTAAACACGGATACTTAAAGGGATAGTTCACCCAAAAATGAAAATTTGATATTTATCTGCTTACCACCAGCGCATCCAAGATGTAGGTGACTTTGTTTATTCAGTAGAACACAAATGATGATTTTTAACTCCAAACGTTGCCGTCTGTCAGTCTTATAATGCGTGTCAATGGTAACATAATTTATAAGAGTCAAAAAACATGCATAGACAAATCCAAATTAAACCCTGTGGCTCATTACGGCACACTGATGTCCTAAGACACAAAACGATCAGTTTGTGCGAGAAACCGAACAGTTTTTGTATCATTTTTACCTCTAATACACCACTATGTCCAACTGCGTTCAGCACTAGTGAGGTCTGAACGCACTCTGACAACAGCAGTGATGTCTCGCGCTTACACTTCAATACTTTATACTTTAATTCTGTATACAAGCTATAGGATCCACGTGGCTAGTGTTGTTATACACATCGCGGAGCTCCGCGCTGAAACCGATCATATGCGCACTCCGCCTGTATATCATATTAACAATCGTATTTTTGATGTGTTCATATTCAAACTCCAGTTCTGACCACATCGCGGGCAAAATACAAACAACACTCATGTGCTTGCTGTGCTGGGGGAAACATACACATGGCTTGCGTGTCCAAACGCAGAGGTGAATGAACAGCACTTTTGTGACATTTGAATTCTCCGCTGTAATGCGATCTTATGCGAACGTATTTTCCATTTGTGCTGGTATCACAAAACGATCCACATGCACCCAAGCTTTTACTCTGGTCGCAGGAAAAAGCATTTTTGTGTTGTAGTACTGAGGAAACGAGCACCAACGATATGTCTATGCATGACAAGAGACCGAGGCGAGAGAAGTGATACTTCCACATGCATAATACAGCAATTATAATCTTATGCATACTACAGCAGTGTGATTGGATTGAATGAGCTTTATCTCATGAATAAATGTAGAAACTGTTGATGTCAGCGTGTTCGACCAGACCATACTTGAAGCCAACCAGCACTCCAGATCTTGCCGGTGGTACACGATGACGTCAGATTTTGTGACGTTGCTCCGACTTTGCTTTTCAAACCGGAAGATGAAAAATGCAAAAATAACTAATTTCAAATTATAAATAAAATTAATGAGTACCTTTAGTGTTTTCAATGATGTGCAGCCTATACATATCTGCTCACAGCTCAAAAAATGTGTTCTGGGGTTTCATGACCCTTTAACAGAAGAAAATTTGTCCTGACCCCAACCTGATTGAGATGCTTTGGCATGACCTCAAGAAAGTGATCCACTGAAGACAACTCAAGAACGATGCTGAAGTGATCAGAGGAATAGTGCAGAATTCCTCCTGACCATTGTGAAGGTCTGATCCGTAATTACAAGAAACGCTTGAGCTGCCAAAGTCATTAAATTCAAGGGTTCACATACCTTTTTCACCTTTCACTTGAATTGTTAGCATGTGTTCAATCAAGACATGAACCTAGTCCAGCAAGATAAAAATAAGACATTTTTTTACAATCAAATGTATGTATAAAAAAGGGACATCGATCTCCAGCAGAGTCAGAATGGACACAAAGCGTGTTTTTTTGTCTCTCTCAACAGCACAAACAAAACTGGAAGAGAGGAGGATTTATTTTTACACCCGACTCAAATAAAGTTGCTGCTGGTCCATGCTATTCCTGTGAATAAAAAAAAATCTTTGAATATGCTGTATGCCACATTTGTGATCACAGTAAACAATGAGTAAGCACTTGAAGCCTAGAGGATGCATTTCTTGAAACATACTTTCATGCCAGGGATGCAGTATCGTCATTACAGCTACATACGTTACTTACTAGAATCTCTGCTACAAGAGAATCATCTCTGTTGTGAGAATCATCTCCGTAAAGAAACTATACTGAATGGTACAATCTAAGGTATCTCGCCGAGTAGTGCTTGTGTAAATTTCTGTGAAATGTGTGTATCTGTGTATTAGCTTCTGAAGACCTGCTGTGCTCTTTCTCAGCCTCTCTAATCTCCACTGTTTCATGTCTTGTCAAGTGGTTTCCCTCTCATCCCATGAGCCCTTTCTCACTCTCTCACCCTTATCTTGGTCTCTCTCATCTCTCTTCCCCTGTATTCTAGTGCAACGCCGTCTCTCATCCTTTCATTCTCTTTCTTTGTCTCTGGAGGGGGTCAACAGTCTGACAGCAAATGTGTGTAGGAAGGAATTTAAACACACACCCTTGCAGAAAAAGACGTACCCCCACAGAGAACACGAGGGCATATAGATAAACGAACAAGATTTTCCAGTATTCACCAGCTTTTCGAGGAATTTACTCGCTTCAGTCACAGTGTTAATGATGTCAATGAAATTACTGTAGTAAAACAATAAATAAACCAAAAGTTTTTTTTTTAATTGATTCATTCAATGATTTGGTCTGTCAGGGTACAGTTTAACAAACATTTTCTTCATCAATTTTATACAGCTCTACCGGTGTATTCGTTTTCTGCAGGTTACGTTATGCCAGTAGGTGGCGGCAAAGGAATGTCTATATGAGTCGTTGAATCACTGATTCTTTCAAAAATGTTGATTCATTCAGCAACAACCGAGTCACTAAATCATTCGCTCAAATGATTTGTTCAACAACATGGAACTTTTCTTTAGCAGAAACAAAAACAAAGTAGTGTTTGTAACTAAAATATAAGTTACTTAATGTTAAAATATTGTTTTAAAAACTTATGTAAAAGCAATGTCACATAGGCTAAACTGAATTTAATCAATAGAATATTTTGCCATGAATAGGCTATTATCACGGCTGTGAATACTTGGAAAATTCAGTCATTAAAATGGAGTTAAATGGACTAATATGAATAGGCCCTGTCGAATTATCGATTAACTGTAAAGGCATTTTCGTCTAAACTATCTAAACTACTCTTTTTTTCAGTCCATATCGTCCCTTTCTGTTTATTTCCTCTCACTCGTTTCCCTTGTTAATTGCACAGTAGAGAGGAGTTAAATGGTTGGAGAGAAAACTATAACCTTAACAGACCCGTTATTAGTAGCATTCTTAACTTTCTCTCTAGTTCTCCTCATCCCAGCACGACTCTGTCTCAAGCTGAAAACCTCCATTTATTCTCCTGGCTCACCTTTGACACGACAATTAAACCATTTTGTGTTCCCTCTGAATTCTGACGCTGACTTCTGAGTGAATAATTTGACTAAGAAAGCAATTGTAAAATAATTATCGAGTAGATGGAATGGAGATAGAGGCGGTTCTAAAGATAAAGTAATCTTGCTGTCAAAGCCCACTCTGCGCAGTACTCCACGGGTTAAGCCTGCATTCTCGTTTCAAGCTGGTATAATAAAATGTGGAAGAACATACTTGAAAAGTTGCCTGTTCCCCAAAATCCAGTATCAAAGAGAGAATCTGACACATTTTAAGATCAAAAGCAGAACGCATCTGAAGTTAAAGGATTGTTCTTGGTTAAAAACAAGTTAAAGGTCCCGTTTTTCGTGGTTTTTTGAAGCTTTGATTGTGTTTATAGTGTGCAATATAACATGTGTTCATGTTTCGCGTGTAAAAAAACACAGTATTTTTCACATAATTTACTTATCTGTATACCGCTGTTTCCACTGTCATAAAAACGGGCTGATGACTTCCTTGTTCTATGAAGTCCCTCCTTCAGAAATACGTAACGAGTTCTGATTGTGCCAGCGGTTCCTGTGTTGTGATTCGACAGCTCTGAGCGCACCGTGCCCGGAAAGGTCACGCCTCTTACCATAACGTGGAGATGCACGCGCTCAGTGTTATTGTAAACATGTCTTTAATTTTACCCTATCAATCTGAGCCGGAATCAGACCCGGTGATTGGACTGCGGGATGAAAATAACAGCGTTTCGACGACATGGCGACAAACACACTCTACAAACGCAACTCTTGTGTATTCCTGTGGGCGGAGGTTAGTCAAAAAACTGTTTTAGTGACGTCATTAAAGAAGGAAGTAGAGGGATGTAGTCCAAACTGGCCGTTCGATGTAGGCGACTTCTGTTAAATAAAATATCTCGCTTGGCATTGAACTTTGAGCTTTAAAATTTTACAGATTTTATTTATACTCTAACAACAACATTACACACTAACTAAAGTTTGAAACATGGGATCACGAAGAACGGGACCTTTAAACTCTATCTACAGAATGTGACGTGCTGTCAATTAACACAGACAATCATTTCATCCCTCAGTTTGTAAAAACAAACACAAATCATGGTTTCAGAAATGCATGTACGATGTACTGTAAGAGTACATGGCATGGCTTTTTGTAGGCTTTAAAAGCAGACAAGTGTTTATCTTCTATATTAAAATGTAAGTTTTTACCTCACAATCTATTGTGATAGAGATGCAGTTACTGTGGGTGGACTTTCCATGGGTTACACTTTATTATAAGGTGTCCAGGTGTCCAAAGTGTAATTATACATTTAAGTACGGAGTAATAATAATTACCTACACTTACTATAGGGTTAGGTTTAAGATTAGTTGCATGTAATTATGCTTACTTTATAGTTATTACTACAGTAACTTCATGTAAGGTGTACCAAGGACACTAAAGTGTTACCATTCATTGTAAAAAAGTATGAATAGTTGTCACATTTCTGGTATCATTGTGCTTAATGTCTGAAAGTTACTGGGTTAACTAGAATTCGCCATTTTGTCCGACAAAGCAGTCAGGAGTTAGAAGATTAACCTCGGTGGAGTTAAACTTAAAAAATGCCGTGTATTGACGTCTTTCCGCGTTAGAAACAACATTCATTCTCATGTTCATTCATGTTTATTTGATGCTATAAATGTACTAGTAGTAAGAGATGATCGGTTTACGAGTCTCTTGAGCTGAGGCGCTACAGCAATCTGTCACGAGTCTCACGACCATGGTCACTCACGACACATTAAAGAGCCACAAAACGGTTTTTATTGTTTGCATTTATTAAAATACTACACAGTTTGAAAGCTGGGACTTTATTTAATATCATAAGTAACCTGCTTTGTCTTGTCTGTCGACGTGTTGTCCGTATCCTCTTTGCTCCGCGATGTATTTTTCACTGCATGTGGCGAGACGGCGCCATGGCTTGTCGGACAAAGCAACGGTAACTAAGGGGGGCGGGTCTTTGCGAAGGGTCAATTGACAAGGTTTATCTAGACTAATTAGGGAAAACAGTCAGGTGAAAAAGACAGTACACAATTTGAATCTTATGAATTACATATCAGGACATAATAAAAAAAATCATCTAGTCCTTAGCAGGTCTTAAAATAAGGTAAATACAACCTCAGATGAACAACACATGACATATTACACTGTGTCATTAATTTAACAAAAATAAAGCCAAAATGGAGAAGTCATGTGTGACAAACTAAGTACACCCTGTGATTTAATTGCTTGTAGAACCACCTTTAGCAGCAATAACTTGAAGTAATCATTTTCTATATAACTTTATCAGTCTCTCAAATCGTTGTGGAGGAATTCTGGCCCACTATTCTTTACAACGTTGCTTCAGTTCATTGACGTTTGTGGGCATCTGTTTATGCATAGCTATCTCAAGGTCCTGCCACAGCATTTCAATGTGGTTGAGATCTTTGACTCTGGACTTTGACTGGGCCATTGCAACACCTTGATTCTTTTCTTTTTCAGACATTCTGATGTAGATTTTCTGGTATGCTTGGGATCATTGCCCTGTTGCATGACCCAGTATCAGAAAAGATTTAGCTGTTAGACAGATAGCTTCACATTTGACTCTATAATAATTTGGTATACAGAGGAGTTCATCGTCGACTCAATGACTGCAAAACAAGCCCAAATTATCACCCCACCACCACCGTAACAGTTGGTATGAGGTGTTTGTGCTGCAGTGTTTGGCTTTCGCCAAACGTGGCGCTGTGCATTACAGCCAAACATCCTTGGTCTCGGCTGTCCAAAGGACATTGTTTCAGAAGTCTTGTGGTTTGTTCAGATGCAGTAAGCTGTGTTTCCATGTTCTTTTTTAGAGAGCAGAGGATTTCTCCTGGAAACTTTTCCATACAAGCTACTTGTTCAGTCTTTTTCTAATTGTACACAGACATGAACTTTAACATTTAAAGTGCCCCTATTATGGATTTTTGAAAATTACCTTTCATGTAGTGTGTAACATAGCTCTAAGTGAAGGAAAACATCCTGCAAAGTTTTAAATCTGAAAGTGTACCGTATATAAAGTTACTGTCTCTCAAAAGTAAGAGTCGACTCAGAGTCAATTTTAACGAGTCGTTTGTAAAACGAATCCCAAGCCGTTTTGTTGTGATGTCACAACGAAACATTAGCATATTGCCCGGCCACTTACTGCGTGCACAGACACCAGGGAAAATTCATTTTTTCACCAATACAACAGCAGTACAATCTTTTGTTGTATTCCCATTATTTTACTGACAACTGCTTCTCAAACCTCAGAGAGTTTAACGCAGGATTTTCAAAACGCTTAGTCTTAAAATATGGATCAGTGCCCAGTTTATTTGGACCAGCTTGCTCCTCTGAATCTCAACCTGTAAGTATGATTAAAAATCGATATTTATATTTTCTAGTGATCGTTCAAAATTCGTAGTTTTGTATGTTATGTTGTGTAACATACACCCTGGTCTGTATGTCTCCTGCTAACCGGCTAACTCACATTTCTGTAGTTCTGCTATTTAGATATGGGTCCAATATTGTCTAAGGCGACTTTTGTTTACAAAGTGTAATGCATTAGCTATTCACGTTTGTGCTCGGCTAATGTGGGAGTTTACAACATACAAAACAAATAACTTATAAATAACTAAGGTGACACTTACCGTATACTCCAGTCGTAATTGTGAAGTCAGAGCAGTGTAGGCTCACGGAAAGGAGAGGTTTAGAGAGACTGATTCTCTGAACTGCTTCAAACGAGACATTTACAAAAGATTGAAAACTCAGGTGAAATTAAATGTATATTATGAGAAATCAAGTTTTTTTTGACCTTGCATGCATGTAAACCTGTTGTAGGAGACTCCCAAAACAATATTATGAACCTTAAAAAAAGGCATAATAGGTGCACTTTAACATGTTAACTGAGGCCTGTAGAGTCTGAGATTCAACTCTTTTATGTTGTGTGACATCCACTCCTGGGAAGATTGGCAACTGTGTTGAATGTTTTCCCACTTGTGAATAATCTACATCATTGTAGAAGGATGTACTTCAAATTGTTTGGAAATGGCCTTCCCAGATTTATAGGCAGCAACAATTGCTGCTCTAAGATCATTGCTGATGTCTTTCCCAGCTGGCATTGTGTTAACACACACTTAAATGTTCCAGATGAATGCCAAAACGTCTGCTTTTATAGAATTGGTCACACTTGCTGATGATCAATTAATCAAAGACATTTGATTAACAGTGCCTGACTGCTGACTTACCCTCTTAATTCCTATGGAAGCAGTAAGGGTGTAGTTAGTTTGTCACACATGGCTTAGTTTTTGTATGACACATTGTAATATGTCATGTGTTGTCATCTGAGGTTGTACTTAAAGGGTTAGTTCACCCAAAAATGAAAATTCTGTCATTAATTACTCACCCTCACCCCTAAGACCTTCGTTCATCTTTGGAACACAAATTAAGATATTTCTGATGAAATCCGAGAGGTATCTGACTCCTCCATAGACAGCAATTTAACCACCACTTTCAAGGTCCAGAAAGGAACTTAAGACATCGTTAAAATAGTTGATGTGACTGCAGTGGTTCAACCTTAATTTTATGAAGCGACGAGAATACTTTTTTGTGCGCAAAAAACAAAACAAAAATAACAAATTTATTCAACAACATCCTCTCTTCTGTGTCATTCTTCGCTGTTTATGTTCAGCGCTTCCAGGTATGTCAGAATGCCGACTCTGGCATCATCATCACACGCATACATGGTGCTGCTCACGTGAACAGCGTTGGCCAATACTGAGCCCGCATTCTGATGTAGAACCTGGAAGCGCTGAACGTAAACAGCAAAGAAGAATGACACAGAATAGAAGATATTGAATAAATCTGTAGTTTTTGTTTTATTTTTGCACGTGAAAAGTATTCTCGTTGTTTCATAAAATTAAAGTTGAACCACTTAAAGCAGAACTAAGTAACTTTTTTTACGTTCATAAATAATTTTCTAAGTCCTTACAATGGTTAATTGACTTCTAGTGGTGTGTCTGAGGCAAGCACTAACCCCCTCTAGGACATCTACGCCAAAAAACAGCACTTGCAAGTTGAGCTGCGCCAACCCGACACAATCTCACGGCTCGCCTCATGTTCACATTCACGCGAGAGTGACAAAATGCTTTACGGTAATTCAAAAACAATGTATATATTATGACTTTATAAGACAATTTCGAAAATTACCCACCTCCATCGAGATTTCTTGTACTGTATTTGCAAAACTACTGCGCTGGTGAGAGTTGTAGTCGTCGTAGTCCAGAGCTGCGCTTGGAGTATTTACGACAGTGTGATTCACTGAAGGAACCTGTAGGGGGAGCTTTGCAAATCTTACTGAGTTCCGCTTTAATTTTTGGGTGTACTAACACCTGCCAAGGACCAGATGATTATTTTTTTTTTTTATGATGTCCTGATACGAAAACCATAGAATTCAATAGGGTGTACTTTCTTTTTCACATGAATGTATAATCTTGTGGCTTTACTTTCAAAATTGTATTGTATTTTAATGTTTATTTTGGCACGTTTTGCCTGACAGACTTCTATAGTAAGGGTGCTTTCACACATTTTTTTCTTCTTCTTTTTTCTTCTACGTAAGAGCGGGTACTGCTATTTTTGACTTAAATGTACAAGGCTTCTGGCGTCAGCCACTTCACTTACTTTATCTGTACAAAAACAGCCTGTTATGCTGGTTGATATTACAAACTGTTACCTATTTGCAATCATATTATTTAGCCTAATTATAGCAATCATAAACACACTGTCAAACAATTGTACTGCACGTTCAGTGACTCGTTGCACTGCATCCACCTTATTTTTCAATACCGAACTAAGCTATTTCATCTTAATGTGCAAGATTTCTGATGCATTAGCCACTATAGGTAAATAACTAGAAGAATATACAGTTCTTGTGGTATTGACATAAAGGATTGCTTTGGAATGCACGCTTTGATGATTTCCACTTTAGACAGCCTCAAGCTGTTGTGTTGTAGGCAGAGTATTATCTTCTCTGGCAAAATTCTGCAGATGGAATGCATTCAATATGAATCCATGCTATCTGGAATGCCGTGTGGATTTAGTCTGATGAACTTTCTTTCTTCTGCTGAACACAAAAGAAGATATTTTGAAGAATGTCGGTAATCAAACAGTTGATGGGACCCCATTGACTTCCAAACAATTGAGGGAGAAGTCAAAATAGTTTTCTGTGGTTATCGCCAGCATGCCATAGACGTTTAATTTTGTGTAACTTAGTAATCCTTCCTTCTGTATCTTCTAATACTTCCACAGGCACGCTAATATCGATTGAGCCGTATTACACCCGACAGTCAGTTAAACTGATTAAAACCCGCTTACCTTTTTGGATTGCTTCAACACATACATCACACTTCAGAACTGATGGCAGGCAGTCTTTAACTGCAAGAAAAACCCCTCCTGAAATATGTGGCTAAGTTAAAAAACTGGCAGTTGCGGTTATAATTGTCTTCGCTAACCCTAATGAGGTTCACAAACAAATAGTGGTTGTTTCCAGTGAGCTAATGCTTTCAATTGCAGCCCATTATTCAATCAGCTCTGTTGGGACTGTAAGTCACAAGCAATCTCATATTTATGCAAAACATGGCTGTCAGCCTCATCGTCTCATAGGCTGTTATTATCATTATGCGCGGCGTAAGTGTGCCAAATTAATGAACGCTGCCTCTCGCCGTCTAGAACGTTGACAGCCACCTAATGATGAGGTGCCGTCTACCTGTAAGCTATGGTGTAATTATTATCTCCAACAGAGCACACTCTCACACTGAGGAGAACGATGGTGTAAAAACCTATTCGCAAAAACACAATCACACAGCTTCTGTTCCCCTTCTCTGGTTTTATTTGCTGATGTGTAATAAGGTCCACAGGGCAACTCTGTTTTATTCTGTGTGGATCCACTGTGGAGCAGAGTTCAGAAGTTCAGAGAAATGGGGACTCTTTAGGATTAGGTTTGCAAATACTGTACTAAACTCCTCAAACAGGATTTAGGTGTGTATTTTGCAGTCTTGGCAGTTTCTCGGAAGCGATCTGCTGTAGTAGTGGAGCAATATTTGAACATGTTTTACAGCTATTTACAATTAACGCAACGTCCATGATGTCTTAGAAACACTGTAATGAACACAAGCTGTATAAAACAGTTGCAGGTAATGTAGACAATGTTCTTTGTGTTTAAAAGATACCCTTAATTTCAACCTTTGAATACATTCAGCCAACGCTGTCTTGTGCATTTGGTACAGGCAATTAATCTGTGCTATAACTCAAACAGTGGCAGAAACAACATCAGTTACAATTATGAGTCATGATAAGGAGAGATAATGACTATGCGGGTGTTTATGCTGCAATATATTTGCTAATCATAACATGCATTATGTATCTTTCTCCCTTGACAAAGACTCTCTTGGGGGGTGAGATTCCAATTTACAGGCTGCAAATAAAGCTGAGCTCAGACAGGACAGCAGCAGCAGCCCTATGAGGGCTTGAATTCTGTGTAGAACTAGATTTCTATGCTGAATCAATGTCAATTTAGACAGTACATTCTGAGAAAATTTGAGTGGTTCTGGCCTGTGTAAAAGCAAATGCGCTTTCAAGGAAAGCAGCCATATTTGCAACACCTCCTGTTCAGAAAGCTATTTTGGGCTCTTATATACTTGAATGTGGAAATCTCAAAAACTGCAAGCCAAACTCGCATTTAAATAACATACTTCATATCAGCAACAAAATACTGTCACATAAATGCTCAAAAAAAGAAAAGAAAGAAGTAGTAGTAAATTGTCCAGCCAATGCGCATGTGCATTCCTAAGTGCGCATCTCAAGACGTTGCATTTCTATGGGAAATTAAGCTGCTTCTTTTTAGTGATGGGATGACTTTACCAATTGGTGATTTGCTCTTTTATTTAAAAGGCGGGACTTATTTTATCATATTGTGTTATTGCAGTTTCTCCCATTCATAGTATCATAGTAGTATTTATAAAATGATTAGTTCCTGTCCTTGTTTCTGATTGGTCAATAGCTGTTTTATTCAGTATCACTACACAACACCCTTAGCAACCACTCTTAGCAACGTAAACTGTTTGTTCACAATTGATATTGTTCATCGAAGCTTACTGTATTATGTATTGTGAGAAAGAGATTGAGTAAACGAGTTTATTACCTGCATTCAGATTTAGCATTTTCCTTCAGGTCAGTCCTGTGTTCATAATAAAAAAAATCTAAAATGTTCATAATAAATAAATCTGTTTAAATGTCCGCTGCAATATCTTGTCCTTTTAACAGTTAAGGGGTTTTCCCGCGACTGACAGCGCTAGTCAAAGCATTTGTCAGTTGCGTCTTGTTCCGTGTTCACAACAATTAAAGGTCATTGCACACCGAGTCCGAAATTCACATGCGAAATTTTCGCACGTTAAAAAATAAATTCGACCTCACGTTATGTCAATGTTTGCACACTGCCTCCGAAACTTTTGTCCGTCAAAAAATCGAAATGCAGTTCGATTTTCTGCATTTTTCGCATCTGTGGCACGCATTTTGAGAGACGTTTTGACAATTCAGAGCCACCGTACGCGAACGCAAAAATACAGAATGCCATCTGACAAGTTGATCCACGTCGTCTACAGCCCAAAACAGCAGCACTGAATGACAAACAACGTGCGGAATACAAAGATACAGAATATAAAGACTGTAAAGAATATAAATAAGAATATAAAGATTGTGCCAGTAGTAAAGCATCAAACAGAGCCACTGACATCCTGAAGTAATCTTTGAAACGCTCGGATAATCCCGCAGCTCCTTGATGAGGTGAACTCTCCTTTCTCTCTATGCAATCTCGGGATTGAATGGACCCAATATTTCCTCTTTCTTTTTCTCTTTTTAAGAAGAGAGGAGACAACTAATCGTGCTCACCGCTTGAAGACTTCATTTTGTATTGTTTTGCGATTTTTTTCGCAACGCATTCATTAATACGCATCGGACGCAGTGTGCAAGGTCTCTGTGTGTGACGATTTTTTAGGATTGCGAATACGAAAAAACACATGCGAAAATTTCGGATTTCAGTGTGCAAAGGCCTTAAGTCTTTTCAATGTAAAAGTCTTCGCCACTGAGTGACTCACTCATAAAGACAGTCTTTGCTGCCATCTAATGGCGTAATAATGTAACTTCTGTTGCTGTTCACAGTCAGGGACTATTTTGTCCAGCGGAAGGAAGGCTTTTAGTGATTTTACTTCATGAAATTTGCATTGAAATATATTTTGGCTTTAATATTTGTATTGTGTGGTAACCATTTTAAAAAAGAAATAAGGTACTCGAGGCTAGTGTTTTATCGTGAATAAGTCACGGCTGAAGGCACCCCACTTCCCTTCACCGTGACTTGTTCACGATACAGCACTAGCCTCGAGTACCTTATCTTTGGCTAAGGAGTTTGCTAGGATGTTGCTATGCAGTTTTTTAAAGTGGGTTTCAACATGTAAAAATAACAGTTAATCTCTTTTTAACAAGCCACACAGATTTAGGTCTGATGAAGAGCATTTACACTTACATATATTCACTTGGCAGACACCAAAATTAGCAGAAAGTGTTTAGCAAACAACAACACACAAATAATGTTTTCTCTTAAGTTGTGTATCTTTATTTGGTGTTCTTGATCGTGCTTGCTTCACATGACTGGCACAACTTAAGGATACCAATTCATGTTTGTTGGACAAACAGTGCGGGTCAAAACGGGTATCAGAGTTTAACACTTTATTAAGGTTAGGAGTTTGTTCAAATATGCATGAGAAATAGTATCATTTACTTGCCTTAGCAAGCACCACCAAAAATAATAATAATAGTGGTGTTCTAAAATGTCTAAAAACACATTTTTTAAAACATTTTATAATTTTTTTTTCCAATTGTAGCACATAATACTCTCAGGGTATCGGGTGAGATATTACAGCCAAGTACAATAATATATTAAAAACAGATGCTGTATTATTTGTATTAAACCCATGGATGACTGCACGCATATTACCTAATACCTATTCGCATTTATCTTAAGAATTTTTTTTCATTTAGGCCTAATACTTCATTGCCCAAAATGTGCAGTACACCAAAGGTTTTGTGAGATAAAGCAAAATGCTTTTTTATTGAGCACTGCTGATACATTTGCTTAAAATCCACAGATAAGACATATTACTGTTCAGCTACCCAACACAGGTTGTAGTTGTGTCGGTGTGTGCGTTAAAACAATCACACGGCGAGACTGTGCCTGAAGGCCTAATCTGTTTTCTTCAAAAATAATTAATAACCCTACAAAAGAAAAGAGCAAAAAGTTGTGTGTTGAAACGATCAACCGTGAAGCCATTCACATACACGTGCAAAACACACTGTCAGCACACATGCAGCGTTTTCAATTCCAACTCCGGCCTGTAATGATTATTAGCGCAGGCTAGCGTGACCAAACAGCCAAAGTAATGTAATTACACCGGTGTCACTGAGCTTCACTCAGGAGAGAGAAACCGACAGCGAGAGAGAGAGAGAGAGAGAGAGAGAGAGAGAGAGAGAGAGAGAGAGAGAGAGAGAGAGAGAGAGAGAGAGAGAGAGAGAGAGAGAGAGAGAGAGAGAGAGAGAGAGAAATGGGAAGGTGATCTGAGTTCTTTGCCAACGGGAAGAAATCCTGAACAAACAATGTCTGAACAGGCCAATTATAACTGATATTTGTGATCTGGATTTGGTGCCAGTGTCTCTTTTATATTTGATTTTATTCAGCAGAGATTGACTACTTTCCTTTATTGACTGATTCATCTCCAAAACATTTTTATACAGAAAGACACACATACTCCTCATAGCCATTTTCTAATGACAGCAAGGGCGGTATTAAAGGTCAGCTGTCCTGGGTGGGATCCTCGGTAGGATAGGAGCAAAGACCCGGCATGAGCACTGTGGCCAGCCTGGTGAAGGTCACGAGCGGCCTTCTCCACATCCCAAACCCCCTGAGCAAGCATGTGAGAGACCAGTGAAGAATACAGAGCTGTGTCCACACAACTGATCAACATCCCAGCATTCAACAGCAGAGACAGGAGCTCAGAGTCACACACTTCCTCAGTCACCTACAGCAAGAGAGAGAAATAAGAGAGACAAGCTATAAGAAGGAGAAAAAAAACATAAAATAAATTTCAATAAACACTCCATTGCGACAAACAATCTGTGTGCGGGCAAACCTCCAACTTTACACAAACACCAGACAATATATTGTATTTTCCACCCTATATAAACAAGTAATTATTATATCTATACTTTTCTTTTACCAAGTGTTAATATGGACATTTTTCCAACACAACAAAAGTCATTTTTCTTTCCTTATAAACATGCCTGTTTTCACTTGTTTTTACAACTTCCTCTCGCTATATTACAACATACACAAATCTCAAATTTTATAGATACAACGGGTACGGAAAGTATTCAGACCCCCTTAAATTTTTCACTCTTTGTTATATTGCAGCCATTTGCTAAAATCAAGTTCATTTTTTTTCCTCATTAATGTACACACAGCACCCCATATTGACAGAAAAACACAGAATTGTTGACATTTTTGCAGATTTATTAAAAAAGAAAAACTGAAATATCACATGGTCCTAAGTATTCAGACCCTTTGCTGTGACACTCATATATTTAACTCAGGTGCTGTCCATTTCTTCTGATCATCCTTGAGATGGTTCTACACCTTCATTTGAGTTCAGCTGTGTTTGATTATACTGATTGGACTTGATTAGGAAAGCCACACACCTGTCTATATAAGACATTACAGCTCACAGTGCATGTCAGAGCAAATGAGAATCATGAGGTCAAAGGAACTGCCTGAAGAGCTCAGAGACAGAATTGTGGCAAGGCACAGATCTGGCCAATGTTACAAAAAATATTTCTGCTGCAGTTAAGGTTCCTAAGAGCACAGTGGCCTCCATACTCCTTAAATGGAAGACGTTTGGGACGACCAGAACCCTTCCTAGAGCTGGCCGTCCAGCCAAACTGAGCTATTAGGGGAGAAGAGCCTTGGTGAGAGAGGTAAAGAAGAACCCAAAGATCACTGTGGCTGAGCTCCAGAGATGCAGTCGGGAGATGGGAGAAAGTTGTAGAAAGTCAACCATCACTGCAGCCCTCCACCAGTCGGGGCTTTATGGCAGAGTGGCCCGACGGAAGCCTCTCCTCAGTGAAAGACATATGAAAGCCCACATGGAGTTTGCTAAAAAACACCTGAAGGACTCCAAGATGGTGAGAAATAAGATTCTCTGGTCTGATGAGACCAAGATACAACTTTTTGGCCTTAATTCTAAGCGGTATGTGTGGAGGCACTGCTCATTACCTGTCCAATACAGTCCCAACAGTGAAGCATGGTGGTGGCAGCATCATGCTGTGGGGGGGTTTTTCAGCTGCAGGGACAGGACGACTGGTTGTAATCGAGGGAAAGATGAATGCAGCCAAGTACAGGGATATCCTGGACGAAAACCTTCTCCAGAGTGCTCAGGACCTCAGACTGGGCCGAAGGTTTACCTTCCAACAAGACAATGACCCTAAGCACGCAGCTAAAATAATGAAGGAGTGGCTTCACGACAACTCCGTGACTGTTCTTGAATGGCCCAGCCAGAGCCCTGACTTAAACCCAATTGAGCATCTCTGGAGAGACCTAAAAATGGCTGTCCACCAACGTTTACCATCCAACCTGACAGAACTGGAGAGGATCTGCAAGGAGGAATGGCAGAGGATTCCCAAATCCAGGTGTGAAAAACTTGTTGCATCTTTCCCAAAAAGACTCATGGCTGTATTAGATCAAAAGGGTGCTTATACTAAATACTGAGCAAAGGGTCTGAATACTTAGGACCATGTGATATTTCAGTTTTTCTTTTTTAATAAATCTGCAAAAAATGTCAACAATTCTGTGTTTTTCTGTCAATATGGGGTGCTGTGTGTACATTAATGAGGAAAAAAATGAACAAATGATTTTAGCAAATGGCTGCAATATAACAAAGAGTGAAAAATTATGTCATAAACTATTCTATGAAATCTTAAAATGTCAACTCTGTAACCACAATTTGACAATTAAAATGTAAATAACTAGAAATATGAGCATTCAATTCTTTTTGTAATAAAATAGACCTTAAGAATGAGGTTTGCATTGTCCAATTAAGCTGTAAAACTCTTTACAGTTTGAGTTCTAAAAGCATCATTATATTCCAATTTATATAAAAATATTACCTATTAATTAATTAAACTTACTCTATTATGAACACATCTGAGACAATATTACAAAATATACAGTAAAAATCACCAATAGGCCTGCAGTAAAGCTGTTAGACTAATAAATGGACTAAATCTTTCCACCTCCATCTCAGAATAGAATAGCGCTTATAGACTTTTGCCTTGCCTTTCCCCTGGGCACACTATATTCTCTTTATCTGTGTTATCTAGTGGCCATGTTGCACTTGCATGTCTGAAGGAGGTCACATGCGATATAAATGAGCTCAGAGAGAGAGATGTCCCACCCTTTTGCGACCCCAGCCTGCTCAGAGAGACCAGGAGCACCTCTCTCTCGTCTTTTCAGCATAAATTATTCAACTGCCGGCTTTGGAGGTGGAGAACACTGAGGAGCGGTACTGTAAGAGTCAGCACTCTAGAAAATCAATTATGTGCTAAATTTGATTAAAGGCAAGCCCAAGTCAAGAGATATGATGCCCTTTGACTGCGTGTGTGCGTGTGTCCTCATATTAAATGTGACGTGACGGTAATAGTGGATATAAAATACTCAAATGCAGTTTATGTGTACTGTACTGACATCACACAAAGATTTCTAATGCCTATGGAAAGAGTTCAGGTTGACAGTGATCTTAAACACATACATGCACATACATACACAGTAAGGATGTAACTATAGTCGCAAAAATGTTGGATACAACTTTTAATGTTGTCAAAGTGTCTTTTTAAAAAAAAAAAATTCTCCATTTTCTTTCTCTAAATAGACATTTATGTATAAAAATGAAAGGGAAAAGTAGAGTAACAGAGAGAAAGAGAAGGTAGGTAATCGGAACTGTTAGAGGGATATGGACACTATAATTACACTCAATATCAATGTTCTCGGCCAGATTTATATATTCATGCCTGGTTATATTCTGTGAGAACTAGTCCACTTTCATTATTAACTCTTGGATACATGAAGCACATTACACTGGTCAGATTTTTAAAAGCTGTTTTTAAGCATTCAGTGTGTGTTGGGCAGTAACTAGTTACAGTAATAATATTATTTTTTGCAGTAACTAGTAGTGTAACGAATTACTAATAAGATTTCTGTAATAATATTAGAGTTACCATCCATAAAACAGCTTGTTACTTAGTTACTTTTGACGCCTTAAGTCCTACTGATTTGAAATCTAACTATCCAATAATTCCTAGATTCAGAGGCCGTTTGCACAACACTGTTTTCAACTAAAAATGGAAAACTTTTTATGCGTTCATTTACGCCGACTTTAACTTTGAGAAATTATGCTTCATAAGACACTTGCACAAAACAAAATCAGCAGACGGACTGAATGAAAATGCAAATTCACTCACTGACAGTAGATGGCGCTTATGGAACAGCAGTGATATAGCGTTTCCATGGTTACCGCTGTACACGAAGCAGCGCTGCATCGATAAATAGGCTACTACTTTATACGGAGATTAGAGGAAAAGCCAGTTCCCTTCAGAGATGCATTCATATCAACCCCAATTCAATATGTATATTATTCTTCCTATTTTTCACGAACAGTGAGCTTGGCACAGTATTTGCTCTCCTGTCATGTCTGTTCTCCTCTTTGTGTCCGTATTTAGCATGTACCTGTATTAACGTCCTTTTTACAGACTTCGGTAATATTTCCACACAAATTAAATTTTGGGACATTTTTACAAAGCAGTTTGTTTACAAGCCCGGAATAAAGAAAACATTTGGATTTATGGCCAGTGGACTACTCGTGCATCTCTTTTTTTATTATTATTATAGTCAAATCATCCCCGGGCCGGATTGGGCACCTTTGTGGGCTGTATTCTTGGGCTGGTTCTTGTCAATCACTGCCATTACGTTGCTTGTGAGAGACGTGCGCGCTCCAGTAACTTTCCACAGGCGCCACATGCAATGTTTTTGTCAGGAGTAACAACTGCAGATTATGAGTTACCTGCAGTGAGTCCGACATAATGAATCCACTAACACGACACAGCGAATGCCGGTGGTAAACAAACACTCGTGTTCCAATACTCGTGCACGAGTTTTGGGAGGCGTTCCCTCGAAATGAGCTGTGAAGGAGGGGGGTTGTTCTTACGCATGCGCTCATTTCAAAAACTCACTAACAGTCTTTGGTTTCTCAGTCCTCAAAAACATCCTCTATAACACCTTTAACCATATCATTGTCCTGTAAACGTACCCTCAATTTAATAATTTTCACGACTCGCACAGGCACATGAATTCACCAGTACAGCAGCCCAGACAGCAACATAGAGTGGCCCAGCTCCGGCCCAAATCTTGTACATGCGGATTACACGCGGACCAAATGTGTGCCGGATCTGGGCCAACACTCTGTTGCTGTCAGGGAGGCAATCTGCATTCAGTGAATGGAAATATTGTGATTACATTGATTTTGTTAGGAGAAAAGATGATCTGAACACCGTTGTGTAAGCTGTGGCATTACTTTACTCTGGCATTGCATGGCTTGCCCACCAACATCCCTCTGAACCTGATATAAATTATATTACTATAATTAAAAATCTTTTTGGAAAACAAAACATTATCTTATGAACTTATGTGATTTCTTTTGATAAAATAGATCATGAAATATAATCATATATGGGTAACAGAGACATTATAGCTACAATTAGCTTCAAGCTACACATGAGAATTAATGAGATAAATACAACACTTCTACTTAAAAGACGCAATCAATCACCATGAGTGTTTGTAATAGCTTCTGACTGGGATCCAATGTGGATTTTGGTCAAATGATGAGGCAAAAATATGTTGTTAGTAACATTTTAGAAGAATTTTATGGAAAAGATACAAAATTACAACTTCTGTGGGACATGAAGGAAAAGTAATATAACTAGCAGTGTAACTAACTACTGTTGCCAGAAAGTAATAAGTAATAATAAAAAAGCATAGGTGATTGACTTTTTTGACTCAAAATGATCTACAATGTCCTCATATCACTCCAGTGTTGTAGCCGAGTCCAGGTTGTTCAAGTCTAAGTGAAGACCGAGAGCAGAAGAGGGTTGAGTCAGAGTCAAGACCGAGGCCACATGCTCCCGATTTCAAGACAAGACCAACACCATTAACACAATCAAGACCATATTTTCATGGTTATTAAAGTCTTGAGCCTCTTCTGGTCTCTTTCTTTGCTCATATTAAAATTACTTCAAATCAAATCAATGTTCCAGGTCCCTTTATTTATTGGCTTTGCTGTTGGGTTTTAATTTGTGACAATGACTAATTTTTCATTATCCCTTACATATTTATAGCATTAGAAAGATATGTGACTTCCTCATAAACACAATTTCTTGGAAAAACTTTTCGGAATGGATATAGTAATATTTTGAAGTAAAAAGCATGTTTTAATAAAGACTACGTCTGAAACTAAAACCGCTTTGAGGGCCATACTTGAGCTATTATTAGTGGTCATTTTATTAGCACAAGTAAATGAGCTTGAAATGAGCATCATCTGGAGAGAGTGAATTACACAGACATGGTTAATGTTGCTAAGCAAGCTTCTCGGAACAGACCATGTGACGTCTGCCACACAAAGGATCTGCACTGGCTTCACCATCCAAAACACACTTAACCTTAAAACAACAAGCAATAGAGCTGCAACTCATATGGCTCGCTTATTCAGACTCAAAGCTGCATTTTACCCAGAACGATGTTGAGATCACAGCAATGAAAAGAACCTTCTAATGCATTATTAGCTACATTATGTCAATTTATAATTTGACATATTTAATCATATTTTGACTCTTTTTTTTTTTTCTTGTGTATGCGAGGGTGAGTTTCTCCTCCACCCCCTCAAAGCCTCATGCAGTTTTTCACTCTTTTTTCTTCTTTCCAGCCAAGATGTCTGTGGAGAGCCGTTAGAGACAGCACAGACGGAGCTAAAAGGTCGAAGAACAGCAAGTGTAGTGTGTGTGTGTGAGAGAGTGAAAAACAGAGAGAAAGAGTGTGTTGGAGAAATTGAGAGAGAAGGAGGGAGGGAGGAAAATAAGAGGATGAAGGGAAAAAAGAAAAGCACGGAGAGAGTCAGAGCTAAAATGTCGAGCGCTGAACTGTGAAGAAAGATCGGCCAGCTGTAGAAACCACTTCATAAAGAGGGAAAGAAACAAAGAGAAAAACAGCATGACGGAGGATAGAGAAACAGAGAGAGAGTTGGCAAAGGGCCTATAATGTTTCAAATGCATGCTGATGATAAAAATGGGGTGGCTTGTGAAAAATCATTAGAATTTTTCTTCATTTGAAAGGAATGAAGATGTGAATATGAGAGAGCAGTAATGTGCTGTTAAGATATTCTGCTCATCACCTCCTTCCAACAGATAGACGAGAGCAATCCCTCATTCTCCTTGATTGGAACTCCATTTCTGATCATTGCAAGGTGAAAAATGAGAGAGAAAAAATAAAATGAGAGAGAAAGAGAGAAATGAGCTGCAAATAGCAATCACTTATAAAGTAGCATATACCGTATTTTCCCAGATATAAGTCGAGCCAGTCAAAATTGCATTGAGAGATGAAAAGGAAAAAGAAAAAAAAACCCACAGATAAGTTGGATTGGTGTACAAGTCACATTATTACCTGCATTAAAGGATTAGTTCCCCCAAAAATGAAAATTCTGTCATTAATTACTCACCATCATGTCGTTCTACACCCGTAAGACCTTCATTTATCTTCGGAACACAAATTAAGATATTTTTGATGAAATCCGAAAGGTTTCTGATCCCCAAGAGAGGTCCAGAAAAGTAGTAAAGACATTGTTAAAATAGTCCACATGACTACAGTGGTTCAACCTTAAAGGGATAGTTCACCAAAAAATTGAACATTTTTTCATTATTTACATTTTCTGTGTTCTGCTGAACACAAAGGAATATATTTGGAAAAATGTCAGTAACCAAACAGATCTTACCCCCATTGATCACCATAAGTATTTTTTTTTCCAGCTATGGTAGTAAATAGGGGGCGAGATCTGTTTGGTTCCTGTCATTCTTCCAAATATTTTTCTTTGTGTTCAGCAGAACAAAGAAATGCATACAGGTTTGGAACAACTTGAGAGTGAGTAAATGATGACAGGATTTTCATTTTTGGGTGAACTATCCCTTTAATGTTATGAAGCGACGAGAATATTATTCAACAATTTCTTCTCTTCCCTGTCAGTCTCCTACACAGTTTACGTTGCATAGACAGCGCAGGCTTCCGCGGTCTACGTCTGAACCCAGACTCGTTATTGGCCGGCACCTGCGTCAGAATCACACAAATGCGTCATGCTACTCACGTGAACAGCGTCGGCCAATAATGAGTCACCATTCTGACGTAGAACCTGGAAGCGCTGAACTGTCAATATAACGTAAACAGTGGAGGAGACTGACAGGGAAGAGAACAAATTGTTGAATAAAGTTGTTATTTTTGTTTTGTTTTTGCACACAAAAAGAATTCTTGTCGCTTCATAACATTAAGGTTAAACCACTGTAGTCACATGGACTATTTTATGTACAAAATTTTACATTTCTGGACCTTGAATGACGGTTATTACGTTGCTCATTTAAATAGTACATTTCATCAAAAATATCTTAATTTGTGTTCTGAAGATGAATGGAGGTCTTACGGGTGTGGAACGACATGAGGGTGGGTTAAATAATGACAGAAATTTCATTTTTGGGTGAACTAAACCTTTAAGAAATAATGTAAAATACCGGTAAAAAACGTTCTAAAAGCTATACACACATTTTAGCTCCCCTCACTACACAGTATTCATTTAATGGTATACAGAACAAGAATGAAAAATGCAGGTATAAGATAAATTATATAGGCATTTACAACAACATTTATAATAAACAACAAGCCTAAACGAATTTATCTCAATTACTGGCATGCTGTAAATGTTCTATACAAATAAAGCTGATGTGCCTTAGTTTGCCAAAAAAGCACAAATTGTTTTGAAATTGAATGTGAGGAGAGATAAAAACTGAAACACATGAGATAGAACATTTCTGTAGTGTTTTTCTACTTTACCACTTGTGAGGAAGAAATAAATTAAGTGAAGAAGGAAGTAAGGAAAGACAGAAGGAAGTAATTATGGATGGATGGATCAATTTATGTATGGATGAATGGATGGATGACAGAATACAGGCCAGTCAGGAGATCTTGGCATGGCAATGAGTGCATGTCAGAAAGGCAGAATGAAAAAGACAGTGGATCTGTGAAATTCTTCTCCTCTGGACAGACAAGCACAGAGAGAGAAAAATGAACAGAATGAGGAGATGGCATACAGATGGCATCAAAGCGTTTACTATATTCAGTTACAGGTGTGTGCGCAGACATGTATCTCCACCCTATTTCATGGTAATTCTTCAAATATTTGGTGTTGCATTATTAATATTAATACATACTTGATGAGCAGTGCTTATTGAACCACTACTGCTGGCAACTCAGAAAGGGCATAATACGGTACACTATATTTTTTTGCAGTATGTCACGGAACGGTGGCCTGCACTCATATTCACGCCCTCCCTGCTTTCTTCAGTCGCCATCCTGCCCTAAAGTTCCCGACTACAGTGGGAGTCAGAGGAGCGGCCGTTACAGAGCACCGGTAGAGGCGTGATGAGGTCAATGATATCATCATTGCCATAAACTGCAACAGTGTGGATTTCCTCAGGAGACCTTTATCTTTGTGCTATAATAATAATTATTATTTTATTTTATTGATCTAAAACAAATTCAATGAAGAATGAAAAATAAATAATAAACAATCTTAATAATAATAATTTGTTATTATTATAATAATAAAATATCTTAATAATAATAAATAATCTTAATAATAATAATAATACTATTTTAATGAATAATAATACTAGCAATAATATTATTATAATAAATGATATTTATTTAATACAATTTCAGTGAAGAATGAAGAAAAATGTAATGATATAATCATTTTATTAATAATATTTTAATTTTATTTTAGAATAAATGTTATCTAACAATTTTATTTAACAATGAAGAATAATTGAATAATAATAATGATATTATAATAATAAATGTGACCTGATCCAGCAAAATGAGTCACAGTGACCCAAATTTCAAAATTGCGATTTTGGTATCAATGGAAAGATGAGACAATAAGCTTTAAAATGATATCCTAGTCAAAGTCATACCTTGAATGGTTTTAAAGATATACCCATTTGAATTATGGTTGTCTGCCCTCTTTTTCAAATTGAAAACCTGAGAAAATCACTTTTAAAGTTTTTTGCCCGTTTTTTTGTTGATATCTTTCAAAATCCATTGCATTAAAAGGGATAAACTACTTATTTTACAGCTTAATTTGACCAAAGACATTTTTATATATATATAAATGCTAAACCAGGCTAAAGCTCAAATTATTTGAAAGTATTTTTTTTAATTAACACTTTAAGACCTGAAGGCTTTTTTAGAGTTTTTTTTTTTTTTTTCCCTGAGCGACACACACAAAAGTAAAGACTCATAACTCCAAAACTGTAGCAAGGAGAGTCAAAAGGTAGGTATCATTTGATAGAAAACATTTAAAATTTTAAGAAAATATAAATTACATTACATTTGGACATTTTCTTGCTGAGAAACAGCTGATAAAAGACAAAAATATATATACTTTTTAAAAAATAATTTTTCTTTTTTTTTATTTGACATGGAATAACTCAGGAACACAATAAGATCGCTAAAAAATATTTTTTGGTGATGCTCTCCAATATGTGAGCTGCATCTGGTTCAAATTTCGTGGTGATAGCATAAAGAATAGTTTGTAAAATTGTTGTTCATTTTTTCCGCTGCCAGGTGGCGCCAACGGGCGGTAAACTCCGGTTTAGAGGTGCTTCTCAGCACTCGTTAGGAGTTTTTCAAAATGGTGCATTAAAAAAAGATGCATTAAAAAGATGAGATTCTAAGCTTTAAAATGATATCTATTTTGTGTTATTCCACGTTGGAAAACGAACATGGATGGGTCCGGGAACATTGGATACACACTGCATCCCGGAGAGATGAGACATGTTTTTAGCCAAGTATGTTAAATCATTTCATGAGTAATATCTTGTGATCGACGCAATATATTATATTGATTTTGGATTCATTTTAATCTTGAGAGTCTGCTTTAAATATTGATGTGCCATTTTTATGATCTGTGCATTTTTCATGAAGTTATGAGCACGTGAAATATACATACTTGTATTCAGTTAGCGGCTGTGCTGTTTTTGTTGTAAACGCATATTTCTCAGACTCATTAGAGGGTGAAAATAACGCAACAGAAGCATGTTGGAGGCTTGGTATGAAAGCTTAAAGTCTCTGGTTTTGTATGCAAAAAGAATTTTTGTGCTACCTATATGGATTCAATTTTTATTGGCTTTTAAAGAGAGACACGCAAATGGGAGTTTTATTTTATAAGGCGCGCTAGTCTGACAGGAGGATGGCTGGACCGATCGCGTGCCTGTCAGTCGAAACGGGGCTTCCCATTGTTAAAAATCAGCATTTAGGTCAGTGTGTTTACATTTCTAAGCTTTTTGATTGGTTCTATACAACGTGTAACACCATATTTGTAGAGCAGAGATAATGACGTTTCAGGGGATACCGGGAAATGCTCATAAGTGACGAGAGGAGTTGAGAAGTTAATTTCCAGCGAATTTAGTGAAACCATGTCAAATTTAATAGCCATTTAAATACCTTTACTCAATTATCTGGACTACGAAACTTTGGGAGATTATTTTTGAAAGTCTGTTCTTTGAAATTAGCTTAAAAAAAAGCGTGTTTTACAAAATAATGTGTTTTTCCACATTATTGGCCCATATCTTAAAATAGAACGTTGCGACTTCTGACTCATTTCGCCAGATCGGGTCACAAATGATATTAATAATGTGTATTTTATTTTATACAATTTCATTGAAGAATGAAGAAAAATTGAATAATGATATAATCATAATTGTATTAATAATATTTTAATTTTAATTTTAGAATAACCTTAAAATAACCTTTTATCTAACAAAGAATAACTGAATAATAATAATATTTTATATTAATTAATTAATAATAACAATGATAATGATATTATACCAATAATGTGTATTTTATTTAATACAATTTCAATGAATAATGAAGAAAAATGTAATAATGATAGCCTATAATCATCATTTTATTAATAATGATATTTTAATTTTATTTTAGAATAATTTATCTAACAATGAAGAATAACTGAATAATAATAATAATATTTTAAATTAGTACTACTACTACTACTAATAATAATGATATTATAATAACAATATACAACATGATATTAATAATGTGTATTTTATTTAATACAATTTCAATGAAGAATGAAGAAAATTTCAATGATATAATCATTTTATTAATATTTTCATTTTATTTTTGAATAAATTATCTAACAATTTTAGGTAACAATGAAGAATTATTGAATAATAATAATATTTAAATAATGAATTAATAATAATAATGATATAATAATAAGTGATATTAAAAATTTGTATTTTATTTACTACAATTTCATTGAAGAATAAGGAAAAAATTAATAATGATATAATCATTTTGTTTATAATATTTTATTTTAGAATACATTTTTATCTAACAATTTTATCTAACAATGAAGAATAATAATAATTTTAATTAATTACTTAAGAAATAATCATGATAATAATAATAATAATAATAATAATATAGTGTAAACTGTAAAGAATTAGGGATAGTTCAAGCTATAATGAAAATTATTTACATCATTTACTCACCCTCATGTCATTCCAAACCTGCAAGGCTTTTTCTCTTTTGCAAAAGAAGATATTAACCTCCAGCCTTTTTTTTATTTGTTGAAAATATGCAAGTCAGTGGGATCCAAAATATCTCTCTTTTTTTTGTATTCTGCAGAAGAAAGTAAGTCAAACAGGTTTGGAGCAACATTATCATTATTAAGAACAGACATCACTAGGAAAGAAGAAAGAGCGAGTAAATTTACCTCTGCCTTTGAAAACGCCCAAAATGAACTTGTCAAGCTGAACAAACAATACTTGATTGAAGCTGAATATACTGCTCAGAAGAATAAGTGGTCCGAAACATCAATTGCTGCCAACAAACTAATATAAAATGGTTTGATTTTTGTTATGGGGAAATGTCCTTTAAAGGCCCCCAGTGGTGAGGTTAATGAAGCGACTTTGATCACACTGGAAGTCAGAAACATGAGCACACACACAGCCATAAATATTTCAGACCATAATCGTATAAAATCCCAGATAAAGGTAAACTCATCGATCCAGAATAAAATGCCTGTGCTCTCTTGAGGTGTCTGTCGTTTACATCCAAGTGTATATGTGTGTGTGTGTGTGTGTAAGTTTGGTTGCATGTTTGTTAGTGGCACTGCATCTAAGCGAGATAAACTGATTAAAAGCATAAATATGCACACAAACATGTTTGTTTTTCTACCATGGTAGTCACTTCTATTGACCTACTGTTTTTATACTGATCTAATTATATTTTCTATTTACTAACCCTACCCTCTTTTCATTAAGACATTATTTATTTAGTTGTTTATTAAGGCATTTTGTTGTGGGGACTGTTGGTAAGTGATTTCAGTTTTCTCCTATCCGTGTTTGGACATTTTGTTCACACACAAATAAAACGGCGCATTAGCACAGTCTATTTACAAATCCACATAATGTTCACTAATATCTGCTAATGCACATGTGGAATATGGGAAGAGCTTGTTAAAAATGTATGTTTTTTCTTTTGTGCTGGTTCTCAGTTGCAGTGCAGCTTTAATTGGAATGACGGAGGGTGTTTGCCATCTCATAAATGATGCATGCTTGGCTTTTCTTTTATCATTTAAATCATAAAGCTGGTTTGCATCAGGACAGAGTGGGGACGAGGAGGACGAGGAGCGGGTCCAAAACACCGCTGGGTCTCTGCAGTCCCGGTTTCAGAGCAGCCCTCCTGAAAACGCCAAGCGGTTTTATTTTTTACAGACGAAAGCGGCAGAGGAGGAGGAGGAGGAGGTGGATGAGAAATATATAACCACACACTATTACCCACATATTGGAGTTCAGCAACAATCTAATAAGATGTAAATCAGAGAAGATAAAACAGAAGGCAGGTAGAAAAGAGATTCACACTCACAGAGACAGAGGGGATCACTGACTAGAATCGCCAATTTTGGCCTTAAATCGCCTACTTTGGAGGAGACCATCTGACAGAAATCTAATCAACAGTTTATTTTGAGTTCTCCTGCAGGTTAGGGGCAGTTGAATCTTAAGGTTGCACTACAAATAATCTCTCACTTTGACGGACAGTTTCTTAATTTTTTCGTCATGTGCTACTTTTATCTGTAAAATACCTGATATATTTTAATTTGACATTACTCTAACGTGAACATATGTGGCAAAAGCTTTTTTTAGTCCAACCAAGCACTGTGTTGCAGCTTCTTGGACTTATTATTTTCTGCTCTATTTAAATTAACAATGATCAGTAAATTTACAGCATTTATTTATCTACAATATTCATTTCTACATACACTAATACACTTTATTAGAATCTGTTAATGTATTATGAACAAACATGAATTAACCTAGATTAATACAATGAAAAAGGTATTGTTTATTGTTAATGATACACATTGCATTAACTAATTGTAATTTATGCTCTTTTCTTCACTTCTAATCCCTATTAAAATCTGTTTACTATGGTAATGTTGCTGAAGTAAATGTACTACCATTCAAAATTTGAGGGTCGGGAAGATTTTTTAATATTTTTGAAAGTCTCTTATGCTCACCAAGGCTGCATTTATTTGATAAAAAATACAGTAAAAACTGTAATATTGTGAAATATTATTACAATAATTATTTTCTACTTCATTGTATTTCAAAATGTAATTCATTCCTTTGATGCAAAGCTGAATTTCAGCATCACTACTCCAGTCTTCATTATTTTCAGTCTTCAGTGTCACATGATCCTTCAGAAATCGTTCTAATATGCTGATTTGGTGCTCAAGAAACATTTATTATTATCACAACTGAACAGTTGTGCTGCTTTATATTTTTGTGGAAACACATTTTTCTTTTTTAAATTTAATTCACCAACCTCAAATTTATTAACGGTAGTGTATTTACCTTAAAAGTCAAATCTTAACTTTTGTAAAAGGTTCTTTATATTTTTTTCAGTCAAATTTTGTAAAATCTGGTAAATGACAGAAAAATGTCAACCTTTGAATAGATAGATACCACAAGAAATCACAATAATAGGCTCTCTTTATACCTGTGCTGAGTCGACAGAATTTCCCTAAATCAATAATGACATAAAGAACGTTTTTTTAAAGTCAGAAATTGTTCTAAAGTAAGGATAATGTACTGAAAACTAAAGACATATATAAAGGTGCAAGTGTTGAAGTGCCTACAATTTTCCAGCGAAATAGCTTCTGGGAGATTGTTGGCATGCCCGGAGATGGAAAGAAGAAAAGAATGACCATATAAAAAATGGCCTATACCAAAGTCATTCAGCCGAACTGTCGACTACTGTCCCTTTCTTTCATATCCTCTTTCTTCACATTACAGGCCCATTCATTCACATTTCCTGAACTGTGATTTCTTGGAAAGACCAGGTCTATCCACACAAATGAAAGAGACAACTCCTGCAGAGAAGAAAATGAAGGAGTGATTGTCTTAATGGTGGACTCCTTACAGCTCTAGGGTCAAATTTTCACAATCTGACCAATTCTGACATCCGGCTGGAGCTGTGCTAATCCAAACGCATTATTACACCAATTCGCTTTGAACAGTCTAATTAGGGGCCAGGCACAGAAGGTGTATAGACACATATTCTGTTAGTATTTGTCATTATTATTCTTCTTCCTCCTCCTTTTTCTTCTTCCACTCAAGTCTATGGCAATCCATAGAACCACTTGCGGGAAAATGATGAAATCTGGCACATATGGAGGACACTCTGAACATTAACCACAGCAAATTTGGAGTCTCTAACTCATTCCTTCTAGTGGCACCAACTGTCCAAATTTGCACTTACGTTTGTGCTATTAACTTTTGGGGCTAAATAAGGGATAAGGGCTTTCTCTGATTCTTTGGCTCAAGACCACTCGATTGTACCCGATGACGTCATTTTCCATTATGAAAATTTTTACGCCATTTTGGATTTTTTTTTACTCGTCCTAGACGATTAGTCCTATTTTCACCAAAATTGGCTCAGATCATCTTTTGACTGCGCTGGCAAAAAGTTATTAAAGGTTTTTGATAAACCCAACCATTTTTTAAATAACGTGCAAAGAGCACGTCAAAATGGATGCAAGGCTATATCTCTACAATGCTTTAGTATATTGAGACAAATCTTGGTAAATGTCATCACAATCATGACTTGAGACTACTCGGATAGGAAAAATTTATATTTTTGCTTAAATCTTCTAAACGGTTTGTACAAAAATCATAAACAGGTCAATGCAGTGAATCAAGTCAAATCATACCCAATCTTCTCACATCGACGATTTTGGGCGTTGGCCATTTAGAATTTTGACAAACTGCTTTATTGTATGAATGCATTAGCGTATCGTAAAGAAACTTGGTATGTGTCATCGGCATCATGTCCTGAAGGTACTCAGCGCCACCTTGTGGTCAAAGATTATAATGAAATTTAAAAAAATGTTAATAACTTCTGATTCATTTTGCTTATTTTAATGATTCCTTGAGTCATACTGTGAACAATCATACCAATTATGCCATACTTGGTCAAGACTGCTGTCTGCCATTTTGAATTTTTTTGAAAACCTACTTTTTTGAACTCTTTCGAGACCCCTGGTCCAATTTTTACCAAAATCGGCTTAGATTATATTCAGACTATGCCGGTAAAAACCAAAATCAAAAGATCTTTGATAGTCCAAAATGTTTTCGAAAAACACAAACGAAATTGATGGCATGATGCCAAGCTGATTCTGAGGCAGTTTTTTGGCATATTTTCACCAAACTTTGTGTGTCATTGTCACACTGACCTCTTGATATCAAATTGGCAACAGCGCCACCTATCGGTCAAAGGTCATAAGCAATTAAATCATATTACAAGTGATTCTATTTATGATTTTCACCCGTTTTGGCTACAATATTCTAAAAATGTTTTAGAATGTTTTAGAAACTACTTATTATTGCAGTTGGTCTAATGCTCCCAGCCATGCTTGAATAACTTGCGCCTTTTTGTGCTTGGCCCTGTTAATTGCTGCTTGCAGCTATATTTGAAGCTTTTTTTCGGTCAGTGAAACAGCGTTGACTGTGCAAATGCTTTACAAGATTATTTCAATAGGAAGACTGACATTTTTGTCACATAAACAAATAGATACATGCAGCACATGACTAGCAAAATTAATAACAGACCTCTCAATTATTGAGGAAAAAATATAATAAAAGAACACAATAACCTACATAATCACTTCATAATTTCCCCCTTATTTTTGATTGTTGTTCTTAATTAAACAAAATAATCTCCAGAAAAAACAACCTCATCACAGAGAATAATAAAAGCCATGCTTATTCAACATGATTTATATTCTGGAGCAATAAGTCCATTATAAACACAAGCTTATTATGAGCAGGAACAATGCACATCAGATCGTCCAATACAAACAGAGACGGAGCGGGCGGTATGTAATTGCTCTCGGTACAGAAAGCCAATTGAATGGCACTGATGAGTCTATTCAAATATAATTGGTGAGGAAAAAGGAAGAACCGGGGGTGAGGTGTGCCCGAAAACGTGTGGAGAAGACAGAGCTGGAGGAGTCAAAGTTGAATGATACTTGATTGCTTTTGTGAAGATGACGCATGCTGCCACTCGTTCCTGTGTAATGACAACACTGCGCAAGTATTGCGCAAACACATACGCAACACAAGCGGGAAAATTAAGATTTTGATTGGAAGGAATTATTCAGGGAAGTTTATGTGGTTGAACATCGGCAATGGTTTGAAGCTTGCCAGAGGAGTGCGTACATGAACTCAAGACAAAAACAATAATAAAAAAATCTAACATAACGACAGCTGGAACTGATCTTCCGAGAATGCAGCAAAATGTCAAGCTTTCAGTAAGCAACAGTTTGGAAAGGGGAAACAAGGACACAGTGTGTGTACGTGTGTGTGTGGAGGCTGGGGTATGGCAGAAGGGTTACTAAATAAATCAATGTCTTGAGCGATCAGAGGGGACTGCCCTTGTGAAGCAAACTCTCTCTACGACTCAAGTCAGATTGTGTTGATAGATTACAACATGATAAACTTACTGGCTACCATACAGATACAAGAAACACAAATTAAATTTAGTTTGATGAATTAATTATCATACAAATAAGTGTGATTAATGGTACAACAAAAAAATGTATAGTAAAAAAATATTTTATATGGTTTAATATCTATAATATTTATAAATGATGCAGAGAAAATTGAATTTAAAATACAATAATAATATTCAACCCCCAAAAACTTTAGTATTATCATATGAAATCCCCTTCATCCAATAAAATAAAAATGTATGTGCTTGACATTTTTGGTAACAAGGAAGTGAAGGAGACATTAGCACATGTTAGGTCACACGCTGTCAAGGCTCCATTTTGAGTTCATTCTAGACTAGGAAATACATATAAATTGAAAATATTATTGTATATCCAAATGTGTTTTCTAACGTTTTTGGTCATTTTTAACGCACACAAAAGTCTGTGCATTATGCATAAATGACAAAGTCCTTTTAGGGGATACATATTTTCTGTGTAGCTGGCACTAATGTTCATTACTGGCAGGCAGTAAAATAGCCCTTTGCCTGTGATTTAAGTTGAGGTTATTAAGTTTTATAGAAGACAAAGAGGAAAAGCTATACCTTTTCCAGAAAGTATTGATGATAGTATCGGCTGGGCATCAGAACATAAGGTTGTGGTAAGAAAGGAAGAAGTAGGAGATCAAGGAGGATAGAAGCAGTGAGGGTGAAGTCATAGATTGTTGTGGAAGTCAGACATTTTGGTACCTTATCCTATGCAAGTTTGGAAGATGTTATCCATACTACAACCAGAGGTCAGGAAAGATGCCACTGCCTATTGGTCTCACTACACTGACATGCACAGATGCTCCAAAAAAGATAACAGATCACAATTGAGTTATGTGTGGAAAGTGTGGGCTATACTGAAAAAGAAGAGTCTTATTGATTTTCACTTTTGCTACAATCATTGATTTGGAATTCCAAGAAAGAAGCAATGATTTTGTAATGCTTTTTAAAAACTAAGACATGGTTTCACTCCTTTCCAGGCAGCGAAGGTGCATCTGAATTTGTGTCAAGAAATGGAATGTTAATAAAGCTTTTTGATGTTTTTTGAACACTAATGGGGCGTTCACACCAGACGCGACTTGCGTGAATGAATCGCGCTATTCGCTCGTAGCTGGACGCTTGAACATTTTGATTTTACTCGCTTTAGTTGTGCGTGACATTCGCTTCATTCATGCTTGAAATTCACTTCACAACAGATGCGAATTTGCGTCATGAGAGGGGCTCTCCCTCTCCTTTAAATATGTGTCCCAGACTCCACTTCTTTCTGCACACTTCCTCTGAATAAACAACTTATCAGCAGGATAGTAGTTATAAAATACGGCGAATAAGCTCAATTTGCCGGCTTTAGCTAGCTTGTAGTCTCAATATGTATATATGTAGCTCAAACTGAGTAAAGACCGTTTTTTTACAACTTACCAGATTGTCCGACTTCCTCACTCACTTTCTTCCAAGCAAGATCCTTTTTATTCCTGTTTCTATAAAAGTATGAAGATGTATCGTACAGTGACAATGATTTTGTCCTCCATTGTTGTTTTGGATTTCTGCCTCCGCTCGCTACGTCGTAATCACATCACTACTAGAGCAAGCTCCTGATTGGTTAACGTGGCGCGAATTTTCACCAAAAGTTCAGATTTTATAACTTGCGCGATTTGTGCGAATCACGTGTTATGTGAGTCAAACGGCCGAAACGCTCAATTTGCGGTGCGTCATTCGCGTGAATTGCGCTGCAGGATGTCTATTCACGTCTTTGCATTGACTTATCATGTAAATCACTCACGCTTAATGCTTCATTCGCGTCTGGTGTGAACGCACCATAAGACCTTTTCAATACTTTTCAGATAGTGAAAATACATTAATGTGAGTGATGTTTCAGACAATTTGCCAAAAATAATTTACCCTAATAGGACAATGTCAGTTAAAAATGCAAAAAAAGGTCAAAGGTCAGATGTAGAAAACTAATTTTGGAAAATGACTGTAGCCTTAAATATATGTATAAAATATAAAATCATATATTTTTGTAAGATTTGTAAACTAATAATGCACAGAAATAGAATGATAAACAATATTAATAAATATTAATAATATTTTAATTCTTTACATATATTTAAAATATTTCTTTTAGGGGTCCACTTTGGTCTAAATAATCTTTTAATCAAGTAATATTGTATATATTTACAAATATTTAAAATATTTATCTTGGGATTCTGCTTTAGTATTATCAATATTTAAAAGAATAAGTAATATTTTAAATATTTACAAATGCTTAAAATAATTCTGAGGTCCACTTTAATCTTAGTCTTTCCATTCACACCAATGTTTGGTGTGTGCATAATTGTTTTTATACTGTACAAACTGTATATTCTATACCCTTACACTAACCCTACCCCTACCCCTAAACACAACCCACACAGAAAACTTTTGGCATTTTTTTAATTTAAAAACAAACAAACAAACAAAAAAACAACTGTTTAGGGGCCATTCACATTCCAACACGTTCTACATTCACTGCACTACTTTTCGATTGTTTTTCAATGTAAACATGCTAGACAGACATCTTTAACCATTGCGCTTGCATCTTTTGCAGCGTCTTGCGCATGACACAGCATTCTAAAAACGCGGCACTCAAGTTAAAAATAATTATTAAAAACTTTTTTTTTTTTTTTTAAATCATTCATTCCACTGACTTGTGTCTCGTGTTTTTAACAGCAAAGACAAGTTCTGTGTAAACCACCCCTTAGTGTGTTTTTTAAGCTATTTGGTTCACGAGGACACATGAAATAAACCATGCATACTTGTGTTATAACCCATGTTATAATACACATTTGTGTCCTCATAAACCATACTCTCTCTCTCTCTCTCTCACACACACACACACACACACACACACACACACACACACACACACACAATGCCAAAACGGGGCATCTTGTTGCAAAAAAAAAAAAAAAAAAGAAAAAGAAAAAAAGAAGCAGCCAACAACACCCAAATTCACCTATTCCTTTTTTTCTGGCTTTCCTCCATCTTTCTGCCAGGTTTGGAGATGAAAGCATATCACCCTTGCCCCGAGAGAAGGAGATTACCCTCATTTTAAGTGAGCTTTTCTCAGTTTCATGGCTTTATCTGATCTAGAGTCAGTGAGAATGTGAGCTCTAATTGATCCTTCTGAGACGCAGCTTATCCAGTCAGTTCCCTAGTCAGTTTTTGGGCTATGATGAATTTTTAGGTGAACCCTAACAGCATCGTGGTGAGCCGTGGTGGTAGCATAGCAGTTGAAGCTGTGCTCTATGATCAGTCTATGATAAGGGACCTTGTTAAAAACAAACTTCAGTCACTCATTCTGAACAGTGAGATTCTTCAGAAGGATATGCAAGTGCACTCAACCACAGGTTTTTGCAAAATTTCCCACATTTTTCGTAGTTGTTCCATTCATTTTTTATGGCGGTCATTTTTGACCGCAAAGAGTACAACTGTTACCATTTAGCCTTGTCCAATCATGTACATTTTTTATGTTCACACAGCCAGTACTACAAAAGTCAACAAGTTTTGTACCATTCCGATGAAGTTATAATTTTAAAATTATCAAAATGTAAAATTTTTCTGTGACTGAAGACCATCAGAGGGATAAAAGCAATAGTAACTGACCTCATTGTTTCACAGTGACTTGGTGGGTCAATTGGCTGAATACTTATACTTGTTGATGTATAATTGTAGGCTATCAGATGCTAATGTATCCTTTTAAGTTCAGAAAGACTGTTTTTGCATCTTCCTTTTAATTAATGTCCTTTCTGGATTGAGAAGGAAGTTTTAAAACTGAAAATTTGATTTCTCATAATATCACTCCAACTAAAAGGTAAAAAAAAAAAGCATTATTTTTGGTTCATTTGATAATGGTTTCAGTTAAAGAGAGTAGTACTCCCAGCACTTTTACCATATATAATTTAGCAGATTTTCCTTATAATTGCTGCAAAAGAGAAATGGAAAGTATGCAGATTCATTGTTGAGACTTCCCACCATTGTGCAGCTGAGCAAAGCATTTAACCCTTGGCTGATACCAGGGAATTGCAGAAATTAGTGTGGAGTAAGTTGCTTTAGATTAAAAGCATGTAGAAAATGCAAATTAATCAAATCATGTTTCCTAAGGTCTTTGGAAAGTGTCTACGTGTTTGGTTTTAATGTGTAGCCATTCCTACAACAGCCATTGCTTATCTGGCCCTCTACCAGACCTGAGAGGATAAATTAAGTGGTGGTGCTGTGAGAGCTTGGCTTTTATCTGACCTGCAGTCAGTGAGAGATAGAGGTTACGGTCAGACGCAAGCTTGCTCTGATAGCTCCTATCTGATTCACAGTCACTTCTGGTGTCAACAGTCAGTTTAGTTTAATTGAATCCACATTACTAGTGACAGCGGTGGCTGGCTGACATTAATACACCCTTGACCGTTAAGATTCGTCCAGCAAGGGGTCATGAATGATCTCCTTTTTTCATTATTGCTATTAACACAGGAATAGATAAATCATTTAACCTAGGGGTTACTTTTAGAAAATGCAGGGTGACCACAGGCCAATGAATAAAATGGGCTGGTCAGACTTTAAAAGACCCTCTAATCTGTGAACTTCTCAACTATGTTCACTTCACTAAAACCTTTTATCATGTAATCTGATTAATCTATCGATTAAATCTATTTAAAATAGTTTTACACCACACTGTAAGTGAACAATGTGGCTTCGTCGCTCTCATTATAATCAATACAGCAGTGAGGATATTTTGAATCGAAACTAAAATTAAATCTAAAAGCTATTGAAAATTGTTTTCATTCATTTAAATAAAGCCAAAATAAAACATGTTAGATGAAAAACTTGTGGTAACTGGGCCATCTGCAAGATTGTGGGGCCTACGAGAGAGAGAACAGTCAGAATGAGACTTACATCAGAGATGTTTTTGATCTGATCCTGGGTCAGTTTGTGCAGATGCTCATCCTCGCTCTCGGTCATCAACTTCAGAGCAGGCAGCTTTAGACCAGCATTCAACAACAGAGAACAAATGTTCCCGATGCACTAAAAGAGAATAGAAGTGAAGTGTGAATGTCACGCTACAATCAACATAGCAGAGCCAAATGCACTAAACTAACTAACACTGACAGGAAAAGCACATGCTGTCAGTGCCGTCAATGTTTGGTGATGATGACACCCATACTCTTACCTGTGGGTTAAGTTTGTGCTTGGTTGGGTAAAGAGAGCGGCACATAGTTAGAACCTCATTCCCGATGTTGACTTGGGAAAAGCTGGAGGAGTGTGTAAGCAGGGCGGATGTGAGACACACCCAGGGATTCTGCTCTGTCTCCAGCCTGTCCAGAGAGAGACAAATGTGTTTAAATGTGTTCAGAAGACCACACACACACACTAAAGGCAAGTGCCTAACATGCAATCGCATGGAAAGAGAATCATGAAAGTTCATGTGGTACCGTGAAACTTTTAATAGGAAAGGATCTGTATAATGAAAAAGAAATCCAATCATAATTATCATGGCATATTACATGCGTGCAGCTATAAAACAGGGCATATGCTTATCTCCTGAATTCTTAGGAGAGATGAGAGGAGCTTTCTAACAAACTCCACTGCTGGCTGAGATAAACACACATAATCATAATCAATCGCACACACACTAATTCCTCTTATAATTGAAATTGGCCTTTCATACACAGAATGCTTTCCACAGTTACTGGAGATAACAAAATCCACAGTAACAGTGACAACGAGGAACCTGGAAAACTAAATTACATTCATTACAGTAGTTTACGGATACATGAATTGGTTATGAAAACTTCTTAAATGAACATTTCATTAAAAAATGCTAATTTTCTCATTATTTACTCACCCTCATGTCTTTTTAAACCCATTTTGCTGCCATTTTTTCCCGGAGTAACACAAAAGGAGAATTTTGAAGAATCTTCACATAGATCTTCTCTACAAAATGACAATTTTAACTATAAAAGCACCATAAAAGGTGCCATAAAATGGTCTATATAACTCATGTACTGTATTCCAAGTCTTCTGAAACCATAAACCGAAATCTAAGTTGAGCTGCTACAGCTCTCAAATCTCATATGGCACTGGTGCATGTTTGACATTGTGGTGTTTGGTTACAAAAATTGCAAAAAACAATTATGTTTGATATTAATGACATTCAATCTGTGCCATTACCATATTTGATTTTGATGACTTTAAATCACATAGAACTATCATATGACTTCAGAAGATTTGGATCATAGCATATGAGTCATACAGACCACTTTTTTTTTTTTTTTTTTTTTTTTTTTTGCTCCTTTTTTTTGGAATTGGAACAGCTCATGGTCACAATAAAAAAAAAAGAAGTGTGATGATTTGACAAAATTATTTTGTATTTCATAGAAAAACAGCATTCAAGTCTGGAACATTATTAGTGTGAGTGAATAATGACAATTTTAAGTTTTTACTTACTGTATCTATGGATACTACATGAATATAGATACAACCAGAACTTAAATTTCAGTTCTTATTAAGAGTAGAATTAAAGGAAATAATTAAAAATGAAAATTTGGTCATCGTGTACTCATCCTTATTTCATTCTAAACCCCTATAATCTTCTGTGGAACACAAGAAAAGATATTTTGAAGATTGTTGGTGACCACTGATTTCCATTGTATAAACTAAAAAATAATCTTCTTTCATATTGCACAGAATAAACAAAGTCATACAGGGTTGAAATGACATGAGAGTGAGTAAATGATGATAGAACTGGTGAATTAGAATTTGGTGAATTATCCCTTTAAGACCCTGCAAGCAAAGGTTCTGCTAAATGAAAGCTCTAATGGGACGAAACAAAAACAAAAAAAAACTTAGAAATACTTTAAACCGATCATGGTGTGGCCAGTGTCATGTATCCTGAGAAAGGGCTGCCACCCAGAGCTCAGCAGTGTGTCAATTTAAATTGATTTCCATTCGGATGGCCTTTTCTGGGACTTACTAAAGCAAGACAGAATGAGGAGCGACAAGACAGGTGTTCAGGAGACAGCAAATGTGCCATCTGAATCTTAAGTGAAGATACACACACCCGGTACACTGTGTGATCACAAATGGTGCACACTTGAACAGTGAACTCTGAATAAATTAATGTATAGACAAACTCTCCTTATCCTCTCTACATTTGGCCCCGCATCTCCCTCACCTTTTGTTTAAATGCCAAAGAGCAGAATGACAAACTCACACAAACTCACTTTAACACACACACACACACACACACACACACACACACACACACGCTCTGTATTCTTCTCTGAGAATGTTAATTCAAAACTATTCATGAAAACAAAAAGCCTCAAGCTATTCTAAAGCGCGGCACAATGCATAATCAGCCAGCTTATATTCTCTGTTTCTGTCTATTGATCCGGATATACGGAACGGCTCTCCGATCATCAGCGCACATTTTGGCAGCCTTGACTTTAACCTGAAAAACTCATTCAGTTATATAATACACAGCACTTTACCTCAATCAAAACTGCAATCTCACTTAATGGTCAAATAGCCGTTCAATTCAAAGACATCTAATGAGAAAACAGCTTGCTTATATATTGAAGAAATGAACAAGAGATATTACAAGGATATTATTTAAAAAAAAAGTGATTTGTATACAGGTCTCTTTAAAATACTTGTTTCTG